>NC_058045.1:22912832-23190332 GCF_020085105.1 Siniperca chuatsi | reverse complement strand
CATTTTTGCAAAAATGTATTCATAATCCAAAATCTGACCTTTTCAAGTGATTTTGAAGGCTAATCAAGTACAATGTGGCATGTACATTCTCATTGTGTAGTCGTAAGTATTTATTTAATATATGGAGCTGAGCCTGCAAAGCTGTTTCAGGCAGATGTCTTCGCATTTACTGCTACAGACACTCTTTACTCACACATATACATCGCCACTCTAATAATCCGGCCTATTTATGATCTCATGTATTTGCTGACACTGTCGCTGCCAAAAGTGCTGCTTCACTGCTCACATTGCAGCCACTGCCGCTGCAGCGTGTCATGCCAGCATGTCATCGGCTCCACATGAAGCTCATCATAAAATGAGTAGGGCCCCCCCACCCCCACCCCCACCCCCCAGGGAGAAATGTATCATTCCCTGTTCTCTCATAGTGCTAAGCTGTAAAGTGTTGCTCACTGATGAGCTGTGAGGTCAGACGGCAAATGTCAATGCTGTTTATACATTATATAAATACACATCATATTTACATGGCGTGGACATAAATCCTCACGAGATGTCGTGAGATTAGTATTTTAACATTTAACTTTTTTTTGCCGTGACACTGATCTATAGGATATCCACTCCTAGCTTGGATCCAATATAATTACATTTTCAGGGTCAGATTGCTTGGTTGAACAGTAAATTTAACCCTTTGTTTGTTCAATGTGTGTGTGTGTGTGTGTGTGCGCGCCAGGCTAAATGAGATTGCCACAGAAATGGGACCATCAGGAGCAAACAGTGTGCTAGATCTCCTCGCTGCTATGGACGGACTCACACGACTGGAGGAGATAGAGTGAGTTTTTCAACCATACATAAAGTATGCTGCACATAAACAAATGTGATTAACATCATTTTAGTCTGTCATTAAAGAATCATCAGTGATGTTGGAGGCGTTCTTTCTGTTGCCGATTCAGGTTGGGGGGCTGGAGGATGGCTGATAGAGGAGTAGAGCAGCTGACCAGACTCCTTCCTGTCTGGACGGAGCTCAGGAGGATCAGGTAGGCAGGAAGGTCCCAAAAAAAGAGTAGATGAACCCTATGATAGGCACTTAAAGTACTGCCTGGTCTTTTATCAACAGATTATTATTAATGTGTCACGTTTCAAAAACATTTGGATACCCATGTTGTCTGTCTTGTATGTCTCTGTGCATGTTCTGATTTTATTTATTCAAATTATTTCAAATATGTAAAATATTGTGTATTGTTTGCTTGATTATCTTTGATGTGAAACCCCAAATACCTGCATTCTCAAGCCATTCTGACCCGGTTATGTGCTCTCTCTTTATTTTATGCATATATATACAGTGGTGTGAAAAAGTGTTTGCCCCCTTCCTGATTTCTTATTTTTTTTGCATGTTTGTCACACTTAAATTCAGATTTAAGATTTCAGATCATCAAACAAATTTAAATATTAGTCAAAGATAACACAAGTATACACAAAATGCAGTGTGTTATCTTTGACTCATCAAACAAATTTAAATATTAATTTGTTATGATCTTTTGATGATCTGAAACATTTAAGTGTGACAAACATGCAAAAAAATAAGAAATCAGGAAGGGGGCAAACACTTTTTCACATCACTGTGAAATATACATCATTCCGGTTATTATAAACCTGCAGATCATTATTTTACAGTTCTTGTTCAGCAGAGCCTTGGTTTAGTTGTAGAAAGAGTTTCTTGGATCACGTGAGCATGGATCTTACACTTTGCTTTGTGTCTGGTGTGAGCTATTCATGCAGAAGTTGTCTACTAGAGATACGACATGATAAACGTAATGTATTGTAAAACCAATCAATTTCCCTTTCCTTTTCTAAACGTTTTAACTGATAAAATAATCTACTGCTTTGGCTAAACTCAAGAGTACAGTTAAGCTGTGCCTAAAGATCACAGGCTTGCCCACTTCTTGATTGTACTTGTGTGAAGTGACAGTCACTCAAAACATGTCGGATGTTTATTGGCCGGCATTTATTGGTCTGTCATCACCTTCTTTATGGGGACCAGCTGTTTCCATTTGGCAGCAGGTTCTCCCTTTGTGTGTGGGACTGACAGCCACAAAGTCTTTTGACTCAGGAGTGTGGCCTTCATTAGGTGATGATATATTTATGCAAATTGCTTCATGGCTCCTGATAAAGTCACTATGTGTAGAATTTAAACATTTCTGACTTTAGCGCCACCCAGTGGTAGTTTCAAAAAAGACACTGTGGCAGACGGCTATGCATGCTGCCTCAGACTACTTATTGAAAAACGGCTTACATTTAATGTTGTGTATGTGTGTGTGTGTGTGTGTGTGTCCATCTTCCAGTCTATCAAAGAACCTTATCAGCGACCAATCAGGAGACAAGCTAGTGGAGGCTTTGAGCAGCTGTAGTCACCTGGAGGAGCTCAAGTAAGGACATGAAGGCCTTTTTTTAAATGCGGCTCATTCCTGTAAATGCTGTTTTGGAAGATCAGTGAAACACCTTGTAAGAGGTGACGTGTAAAATTCTGTCATGTATTCCTTCACATTTGCACTGCTTGTACGCATGGCTAAAGAAGCTATATAACATTCAAGGGAAAAGGGGACTGTAGGACTTCAAATCTCCCATTGTCAGTGTCCAAGTGCCACACCTCATGCACTGTCATCGCATCAGAAACAAAAGATAGAAAGTTAAAGTTACAAAGATAGAAGTACAAGAAATACAGCTGTATTTTGTAATATTTATTACTGTAATTTTTTGTATCGTGTGTATTTTGGTTAAAGGGAAGAATACAAATGAAAAATATTTTCTTTTCGCATATTTATATGTGCTGTCTTCCAGCCTGTCTAGTAACAGTCTGGGCGATCTCACTGCTGCCAGAATGGCCCTTGTTCTACCATCACTGACACACATCACTGTGTTGGAGTGAGTCAAACACACGTTCAAATTTCTCATTGACATGTATTACATTTGTCAGACTTGTCCGAAGGTTTATGTTCCTTATGCACGTGTGTATCTTTTCTAGTATTTCAGAAAACCATATTGGATATGAAGGGTCAGTGAGTCTGTCCAAAGCAATAATGTGCATGAAGAACCTCACCAAGATTCGGTAAGATTCCTCAGCTGTTTACTACTATTACTGTTTAATCACAACCCTGATGGGTGGCTGGATTTACTGATTATTACTTTAATATGAAATAACATGTTTCTTTTTCTTGTATGGTCTTTCAGTCTGACATCTGTTGGGACTTCAGAGCTGTGTGCTGTAGCTGCCAGTCTGGCCCACTGTCCCCTCATACAGGATGTGGGGTATGATTAAAAATGATCATATAACACATTGTCAGTAAATGATGATTAAAACAAATATTACAGTCACCTGGGGGCCGTTAGTCAAGATCTAAGATGCTCTGTTAAACCATCCACCTGCTTTCATAACTGCCTGTGGTCACGACGACTTGTGAAGGCACTTGGTCACTGTCTGGTGTAACAGAGCCCAAAAGCAGCTTTAAGCCACCTACATGCCATCAGCTCATATGGGACATAAACGTGATTGCTTTTGATTTCTAAGATGAGGTTTGTCATCCCTGATCTAAATGTTAAGAGGGATTGTTTGTTTCGAAAATACTACACGACTGTGTCTCTCTCTGTCTCTAGTCTGGGGTGGAACAACTGTGGTGATGAAGTGGCAGTCAAGTTGGCCAGAGTTATGCCTCTCTGTCAGAAGCTGACCAGCATAGAGTGAGTTTGTGAACACACACACACACACACATACTCACCAGTGTTAGTTATTTTCATTTTTTATTTATTGATGTAATTATAGTAAGATTTCGTTGTTTTTTTTTATTTTAGGAATCAGTTTAAGATTCATGCCTATAGCTTCACCATTTTCTTCATCTTTATTCATTCTGGTTAGTTTGGGAATCAAAGTAAATTTTTGTCCACTTTGTTTAGGTTTTGTCTTTACTGCAATCAATAAAATGTGTTCCTGTAGGTTTAGATTTAGCTGAAATTGAGTTCCTCCTTTAGCTGACTTACATGTCCCCTCACACTTAAAACGGTATGTATGTACGTGTTTCTTTCCCCCAGCCTGGAGTCAAACACTGTGAGTGTTTTTGGAGCCGAGGCCCTGGTTAGAGCCTTACAGTTGTGTCCTGCTCTGCAGCTCATCAGGTACACTTGCTGTCACAGTGTCTCTCAGACAAGGTTTGGCTCATACAGGCACCTGCAGAGTTTGTTCATCACCTGCACTATCTGCCGATAGCATATTGAACACTTACTGCTGTGTCGCTTTTTTGACTACAGTTTATAATGTCTTGTTAATGCCTGTTGTATATTTCAAGAGAGCTATATTTGGATTTAAAAAAACATATTGAAAACATTGAGAATATTAAATTGTCCACCGGTGTGTTTTTCAGGCTGTGGAGGAACCAAGTCCCTTCCAATGACGCCCAGAGGCTCAGTCTGAGGGACAAGAGGCTGAATTTCTCATCCACCTAATGTGATCTGTATTGTCGGATGGTGGCCGTGAGAAGCTACATTCCGGCTCATCAGAATCTGCAGAGGTGAATCCCTGCTACAGTACGGTAGTGCTCCAGCCATACATGGAGATGATTTGTTTCCCTACAGTATGACCATCAGAAAAGCATGAGGAATGATTTTACTGCAAATAATTAAGCTCTCCATATAACATTCTGTGCTTAAAAAACCCTTTATCAGTTGTGTGTCCGATGACTGCAGCACCTGGTGTCTCTAATAATATGGAAAGACCACTGTGTGGTCTGCTGTGGGAGAGAACTAATTTAGATACATATGTATGTGTATATATTTATAAAAGAGTCTTGATTTTTATTATTATTATCTTAAGAGCTGTTCGAGGGAACAACGTTAAGTACAGTTGTACAGTTGAATGTCTAGTTTTGAGAGTATTTGAATGTATGACTATGCACTTATTGGCCTCTAGTTTCACCATGGTAAACTGGCGTAATCAGCTGACAGTGTGGTGGTGTTCCTTCACTCTTGACGGTGAGACAACATTCCTTTTTTGAACGTCCACCCTGGGTGTGGCGACTCTGACGTGGGTGTGTTACGAAGTGTTGAGCTGTAACTAGTGTATCACTGGTGACAGACAACTGGCAGAAACATCTCTTCTCTGTTATGTGTAGAGCCTCTGGAGGACACACAGACGGCCGTCCTTATGATATTACACTGATACTATATAGGAAAAATGTCATAAACTGTTCAGTTAACTACAACAGAGTGTATAAATACAATACTGAGGACAGAGAGGTATGTTACTTTGGGAATATTAAAAATGATCTTACAGCAACTAATTTAATCACTAAAATAAAATTGTGAGTCAGTAAACATAAAGGTCCCAGTAGGGATATTATATGAATATTATACAGGGTTTAAAATGATAAAATAATAATTAATATAGCACTTGTTAACAGTGTTTCCAAGCACCTTACTGCTTGCTTCTAACCGAACATATAAAATGTACACTAATTTGTATGCGCATGGAAATGAATTTGGTTAAATATGCCAATTAAAAAAAACAAAATACTAATTTGAGGTTGTATGAGACACATTTCCTTATTTTTAAGATGATAAATTGCGTGTTTCTAGTGAGAGCTGTAGGTTAAGATGATTTATCTGTCTGGAGGCTGATGGATTTTGATGGTGAACTGAAATTTTACAGATCTCAAAGTTCTGTAAACCTGTGATGAGGTTAATGATATCACTACCTGAGACAGCTACCAGAGGGACAACCCACAAAGTCCAGTCTTGTCACTGCCGGCTTTGCACATGATGTCACTGCTCTTTCCGCCAACTCACACCGCCGTGAACCTAGAGGCCATGATGTAAAGGATTCCTTGGTTTCCAATACGTTTTCCTGTAAACAATAACTATATGTATGTAGACTCTGATAACAGAGTCACTTTGCACTATAATGTGTTTATAGTAATTAGAGGCCACATAAGTGAAAACACAATAAATCAATAACTTACAGTAATGAAGAGCTGAGAGCTCTTATGCTCATTTAAGGTTGTGGTCTCTATCCAATTTGCGTATTTATTTCTGCTGTTATTTTCGCAAGAAATCATCAGGTTTTAAAAAAAATAAGTTATTTATTTAGCGTTGTCAGTTTTTTTTACATGAGTAAATTATAGATGATGATAATTAGAATTGTGTATATTTCATGGTGGAAAAGGTAGAAAATCACACACTGACAATTACAGATTGGAGTCTCACCACTGTCATCTCTATAGTTTCTTCCTGTGCTGGTAATGTTACTGAAACTAATGCAAAGTATTTCCTTTCCTGTTCCTTTATGTATAGTTGTCTAGCTTTTCCAGTTCATTCAGTTTCATTATACATTGGATTTTAATTAGCACAGATATGTCCTGTGGTGGTTTTGCTTTTTAAAGTTTGTTTTCAGGCTGAGGTTTGAGTTCTCACATGTCAAATTGTCTCTGTTCTTGATATTCATTCATTCTGACTTGCACTGAGATGTCGATTGAGAATAAAAAAAAAGACTACCTTGAGTCTTTGTTTACACAATTAGTTTATCACTCTTTCACAACAACATTTCCACAGAGAATATTTGCAATATCAGTATAGTAGTGATGAGTAGTAGTGGAATAAAGTCACATACACACACAATCTGCACCTCAAAATCTACTGAAACTGTTTAATATACAGCATTTTACTCAGCTTTGTTTTTGATTCATGTCCACCATCCACAGTCAAAGTGTAACACTTCCCATGTTTGTGTGTTGCACATCGTGTTTACAGAGTTGATTATTAATTGTTACAGATTTCGCTGTTTATTTAGTCAAGATGACATGTCAGTATAACCTCTAGTTTCTGAAGAAGATAAGTCAGCTTTTTTTCCCCACACCTTGCACAAAGCGTGTTTTGTAACCCAGTCGTTTTTCATTCTGACTACTGCCAACAAGAGCAGCTGAAATGACAGCTGTGCCCGTCAGTAGTGAACGTTGGCCAAACACACTCACAGGACTCTCATTCTTTTGGCACTCTCTTGTGGTTAAGACTGGTGGTACTGAATCTGAGGCTCTATTAATACTGTTGTTCTTATCGTTGTCATTAGACAATAGTTCATTAGCACATCCATCAGTACTATGAAGTTGTTTTCCTCATGTCCATATGATTGATGACTGTGTGTTGTGCAAACATGTAACTTAAGTACATCTACTCAAATACTGTGCAGTTTTGAGGTACTTATACTCTACTTGAGTATTTCCACTTTCTACTTCCATTCCACTACATTTCCGCAGGAAATATTGCACTTTTTATTCCACTACATTTATTTGACAGCCATAGTTACTAGTTATTTTTAGGTCAAGATTTTACATACGTGTGATCAGTTTTTAATCCATTGCTATTGATAAAACTGCCCAACAGTATATAAAAGAGCATCACCTCCACCAGCTCCACCAACATGAAACATGAGCGGTTACCACCAGTAATGATAATCCAATAATATAATATGTTATATTACAACACTAAGTGGGGTCATTCTGGTGCACAATGAGTAGCCTACTTTTGCTTTTGTTACTTTAAGTACATTTTGATGTTAATACTACTATTTTTATTTAAATATCTTAATACTTCTTCCACCACTGGTAATGTAACTGCAATATGTTGTAAAGTGAACAAACTTGGGTCGTGATACCTGTATTAACCACAAGAGAGTGCCATGGGAACAACACATTTTCTGTATTAGATTTTAGAAAACTATATTAAAAACAACAGGCTACATATTCTAAATTACAGGCTGTAATTTAGAATATGCTTGGCATTGAAAAAAAACATAAGATACAACAGTCACACAAACTATGCGTCTCTGAGTGTCAAAGTCTACCAGTGGTACAGAAACAATATCTGACTGTACTTTAAAAAATTGAAACACTTCAGACGGAAGCGCTTTGCGTCAGCTTGACAGTGACGCTTTTATTTTGTAAGTAAACTCGCAGTACTTCCGGTCCTAAGCTAGTCCCGGTAGCTTGATTCAGCTCCGTCCTTCAGTGGCGCTGGGCAGCGGGAACACAGTCCAGGTGGCTACGAGGATGATTTACGCTCACACACTGTTGCGCCTGTCAGGATACTCGGGATAAAAATGGCAACAGCAACTTCAGTTTTCACTCTTTGGTAAAAAAACAAAAAACAAAAACAACAACAACACCAAATAGCTTTCTCCTCACTGTGCGCAGCATCCTAATTAAATAAATTGTCAACTGAAAAGCGGCGAAGAAGTTGGACGTCATTTACTAAGGTGAGTGTGACATCAGTTTTCACATTTTTTTTCCTCTTTGATATTCATTTGTAGAGATTTAACAGTTAGCTGCTGTGTGCTGTTTGCTGTTAGAAGGATACTGAGGGGCTGCTAAAACACGCTCATTTGTCAAAATTACACTACAGCCATAACGTGCGGTCATTGTGCTGGTTAGAGAGCTTAAATACGCAAAAAGGAAAGATGTTGGGAGGATGTGGCATTTTGGTGAACTGGCACCCTTGCATGCAAGGTGTTCACCAAAGGAACCACACATAAGAGCGTTTGCGTGTGCGTGTGTGAAAGAGAGAGTCTTTTTGATGTCACGATTTCATGTTCAATTGAAATGCACAAATCTCTTAAGGATTACTGTTTACAGTCTGCACTTCATTTTCTGTTCGTTACTTTGGCACGAATTTGGCGGACAGGACTTGTCATTAGACTTAATGAATGCGTGCAGAGCTCACTCTGCTGTTAACAAGTATGAAACAGCTTCCATGCTGGTTTTGCTCGTCAGTCAGTCACACTTAATCTGCCCTCCCTGTCCGCGTGCCGAGAGGTGTGGATGTGCTGGGTGTGAACGTCTTCAGCAGGTTCAGTACAGCCGGAGATCTGGACAATGCTGCTGTAGTTTGCCTGGGTTTTTCCTGCTGCACAGTCCGCGCATACCTGGAATCCACTCAAACATTCAGTATAGTGCTGCTCCACTTTCCTGCACGCGAAGTGCAAATGGTCTTCATGGCACCCTAAAAGGGAAGTGATATAGTTTTAATAGCAGGTCCAGGGTGTCAATCATTTCCAGCGGAGATGGTGCAGTAAAAGCAGGTCATGGCATCAGCAGCTTTCATTGGAACACATTAAAAAGATATCTGACCTGTTACCCTGTTGGGTAACATCCCTGTTTGTGTTTCTATCTGATGCAGAAAGAAAAATAGCACAGACCACTTGAGCAGTAGAAATATAGTTTTTCTCTCCTGATATCAGCTCTGATAATCATTCTTGACAATTCCAGGCAAATTTCACTTTTACTTTAACACCTGCCCTAGTGCATTGTAACATCATGTATCAATAGTGTAAGTAGTGTCTGTTAATGGTGGGTGCTAACAGACATTTTGTGTCTTTAATTTTTATGAGCACATCTTATTTCATCCATTGATCAGCCATGAACGATGAATGAATGAGTAAAAGTATTTCAGCCAATCACCACGAGTAAATGAATGAAAATATTACACTGGTATTTTCAGTACATCACCACTACCAGTGTGACATCACAGGAGCAGGAGCGGCAGGAGCATGCTGGTTATGACACATTAGTATCTTAGCAACAGGCAGCATCCTTTTAGCTTGCCCGCTCTAAGAACATAACCACCTTTATGGACACAAGGTGCTTTGCTGTATTTTTGTCCTTAAAGCCTCTAGGAAATGTTAACAACATGTAGTTTTACCGTGCTCAAAAGATATATGTTTCAAGATATGTGTGTGTGTGTTTTCTCTTTATGTCTTTTTTACCACTCCTTGCCTGAGGCTTCCCCATGTTGGAGGTTCTGCGAGGTTCTCAGGGAATTGTGTGTGTGTGATCTTTGTAATGTTTAAAACTGAATGTCATTGGGGTTTCCAGAGGGCAGCCATGACCTACGCTTGGGTCATCCTGCATGGCCAAGGCCTCACATTCTGCGTGTGTGTTTACGCCTGTGTAATTCTTCCTCAGTGGGTATTCCTAGTTAAACGGTATGATTAGACTAATTAATCTGAAGTCTTTAGGGCTGTAAAACCACAGGTGACATTTTGTTAAGTACTTACTTGTGTCCCTTTTTTTTGTTTTACATATATTATACTTAAAACAGTAAATGTTGAAATGTAACTCACATTCAAGACATTTCAAACTAATCTTTTGCAACATTATTTTGTGATAATCTACCTCTGTAAACCACTGATTTCTGTAGGGAAATGCACACTCTGCCTGGCAACAGATACGGACACTCAGGGTGTTGCTACTGTAGCATCTTATTTTCTCTCTGCAGCGGTGTTTCCAGTAATTTATGATTTTGTCGGCTGTAATGTGTTTGTTTATTCATTGTTCATTATATCAGGGGTTGGCAGATACTTTGGGCTGATGTTGACCTGTTATTAAGGAGACCCCTCCCTGACCAAAACATTTTGTGATATTTTTGTGCAGTTTATCATGGCAAAATTTCTTTGTCATTTTACAACACAGCTTGTAGCCCCCTTCATGCTACACACACAGAACATCTATACAAATAATATATATAAATTAGAATGGAATAAAACTTTTTAAAAAATTAAAACAATATATACAGTTACTTATATACATACAGCATTTTATACCTGTACTGTACACGTATACACACAGGAAGTATGTACAGTATGTACAATATCAGTGTAATATGAGTGACAACAAGAAAGACTTGACTTGGTTATAGTGGGAATGAGGGTAGTGCAATGTGCAAAACCAAGATAACAGAAAGTTTTCATTTATTTACAACAGAGAAAGTATCTATACAAATGTATTGGTACTATTTTTTTTTGTGAACATTTTAAAGCCTTAATTATAGACAGTACAGAAGTGAGGGAGAGAGAGATGATCCACTCCTGTATGTTGGTAAATGTGGAGATGGTATTTTGGTAATGAACTGTTTTTAATGATTGTAGGTCTTGCTCTGTGCTACCATGTTTCTGTGTTTGTACTGTGTTTTAGTTTTGTGGTTTTTAGCCATGCTAGCGGCATGGTTGTATGGATGGCAATGTCTATTGGTCCGTCCACTACTTTGGGCGTTAACAAAACTCTATCTTTCCCTCTGGGGAGTTTTGGCTACACTCTAGTTTCAGCCACCAGTACTAAGAAGTAGTCCAAATGTTCAAAATGTGTAACTTTACTGTTTTAAGATTTCAAGGGTCAGCCATGGTCAGCCAAGAAACAGCCAGCGTGGGATGGTGTGTGGGCGTGTATGAAACTAAAGTTTATTCTACTTATTTCTCTGTGTTTTCTTTCCTCCAGGGTGATTAGTTGTGACCTCAGACCATGGCCTACACTCTAGGCTCGACCACTGAGGGCCAGACACGCAGAGTCGCACCTCAGCACTGCGTCACCCGGGTGGAGCTGTCCGTCACCGCAGCCAACCTGCTGGACCGAGATGTAGCCTCCAAGTCGGACCCGTTCTGTGTTCTCTTCCATGAAGTGGATGGAAACTGGGTGGAGGTAAGGATGGAGGGATGATGGCATAGGAGAAAACCATGACAGATGGAGAGAAAGGTGGAGGAGGAGATACTAGAGAAAGGGACAGGAGGGAAGAAGAGGCATGTTTTGTCTTTATAAAACAGGTGGACAGTGGAGAGAAATCAGCGGGGGGTGAAAATGGCAGACTGAGGAGAAATGGCTGAACAGAGAGATAATATATTAGTGTTCAGATCATAAGGAGTCAAACCCATTTCTGGTGCTTCTCCATGCTGTGTATTTCAACTGCAGGGGGGTGGAGAGAAGAGGATAAAACGGAGGCAGGAATATAAAGAAGACTGAAGGGAGGATGGAAAATTTGAATAAGTGTTCGAAGTGCTTTCAAGGTCACGTCCACCATGCTGGCTCTTACAGCAAAGGAAAGACCAGAGGATTTTGTTTGTTGTCTCTGTTACTTTGCAGACAGTATATGTTGTGAGCCAGATCCAAACTCATGATGTCTTGACCATCTGGCATGAGCCCCAGCGTGCTTAGCCCAGTAGGATGTTGCGACATTTGTGAGTGTTCTTCCAACGTTGATTTGGCTTTGTAGACTTAGTTTAGGCACTATTAGGGCTTCCAAGTTAATAACATAAGTTTCCCCAATAGGCCTTTTCCCTACATTTATGTTTTACTACAGCCTACTGTCATTACTGATGACATTGAAATTAGAGGCAGAAAATCAGCCACAATTCTTTAAAAAAAAAAACAAATCTAAGGGATCCATATCAACATTGTTTATTTATATTATTATGTGTATATGTCTTATAAACTATCAGCCATTTTTAAAATTCAAATATCGACGTCAGCCTCATACAGTTTTCTGTCCACAAGAAAGTAATGATTTCCCCAAGAATCAAGGCTTTGTTAATGAACAAAAGTAAAAAAGCTTTTATTACTGTGGTGTTATTATTGTGGCGACCTAAATCTTTGCTTTAAACATACAGTATTATCAACTTAGTTTCTGGGCAGCACGGTGTCTCACTGGCTATAACTGACTCAAAGCAAGAAGGTGCTGTGTTCAAATTTGCTGGCTAGCTGCTAGCTGGGACCTCTCTGTGTGGCGTTTGGATGTTCTCTTTTGAACCTCTGGGATCTGTTGTGACTAACAGTGTGTCAACACTTAGCTCACCAGGTACAGCAGTTCACCAACTAGCCCTGCTAGTAATGCAAGGCAAGGCTTGGCAAGTTTATTTGTGTAGCACATTTCAACAACAAGGTAATTCAAAGTTCTTTAGATAAAACATAAAAGTAGTCACTACGTCACCTAGCTTCCAGCCCCACCTATATCGCATGGACGATTGGACAATGGACAACTTTGTAGTGTGACCGTCACTTTAGACCTGTGATAGACTTACAACCTATCAAGGGTGTATCCCACCTTTTGCCCAGTGTGTGCGGGGACAGGTTCCAGTTCCTGACAACCTGTACAGGATAAGCTGGAATAGAGGGAGACGATCAGGATTTGTTTAGTACTAAAATGAATGAGTGCAATCAGAATTAGAATCAGAATTGATTATATTTAAATGATACTTGACTATAGATTTTATACATAGAGCCTTTCAGTGGTCCTGCGTCAATCAGCGGATAAGAGTCCAGGCACATTGTACTTTTTGTTCTGTTTCTTGTTTGGGGAGCTTTCTGCCTTTAATTCTATGAATTCTGTCAATATGTGATGTGAATGTATGATGTACAGTATTTCCATGGTGTAGAAGAAGAAAAACATGAGCGCTAAGTTGAAGATGCTCAAGAGGAACATGGTGATGAAGTTTTGGTGTGTGTAGGCTGCTGCTTCAAGGCTTTTTTGTAGCGAACAGCTAGTCAACAGGGCAAGCTGGCTTTTGTGTATGTTTGTGTGTGTGTCTGCCTGTGTGTGTGTGTAGGCGAGTGCCTCGGGTTGGAGCTAGCTCTCGGTCAGCAGGGCATGTGGCTCCAATGTGAAATTGCCAACGGTTACTATGGCAACGGGAAGGGAAACAAAAGCTTAGTGCTCCTGGAGTGAGGGAACGATGGAGGAGGCAAAATGAGGCCCAAACCTTTTCTATGATATTATCTATAGCTAGTTGTTTCTCTCACACCCCGGCTTTCTCACTTTCTCTGATCCCCTCCTGTTACAGTAGCTTTGTTTTCTCTCTCCTCTGATTGTCTTTCTGATTTCTGTCCCCAGCCCTCCCCTCTCTGTCTCTCTCCGTCTCACTGTCTGTCTATCTGTCTGTCTTGTGAGATAGAGGTGTGAGAAGCAGCTGGGTCCGTCAGGGGGAAAGAGAGAGGGAGAGGGTAAGATTGTAAGAGCGAGGAGGTGTGAGAGAGGGAGATGAGAAACGGGTGGAGGGAAAGAGAGGGTGAGGGGAAAATTATCAAGAATAAGAGAAAGCGAGGACTGAGAAGGAGAAGAGGAGAGGTGAGAACGTGAACGAGCGACAGATAGAAAAAGAAGTGAGACTGAACAAGGGGGGGGGGGGCATGATGGAAAAATACGATAGTAGCTAAAACTATCGTCACCAGAAAACCGTTTGTCTCATTTGTTAGATTACTTTTCGGTTTAGTGATTTAACAAATCAATTCAAATATCCACATAAAGGTGATTGGATGATTAAAGCTGCTCTAATCAATATTTTCATATTAACAGTGGATCAAGTCACTATGTGTAATGTGAAAGGTTACGCTCATAGTGACAAACCAACTGATAATTATCACTCAACTCTGCAGTTCCCCTCAGCTCTAGGGTGCATTTTAGCATCTTTCAGCTCATTGCTTTGGTTTTACGGCTCGCAACTTTACTGTTTTGGTTCACTCTCACTGATCTCATCAACGTAATTTTCAGTAGCGGCAAGCAGCTGTTTTCAGTGAAAAAATTACATGATAAATCCAGTCAGTACCTGCTCAGCACCAAACAGCAAACAGACAAAGCAGCTAAAGAGACAGATATTTCCTTCAGGAAAACAAACCAGAGCTAAAAGGAGAGTGACTAATGGACTTGATTCATCATGTGGACACAAACAGGACTCCAAAATAAGGCTAATGTTGCTTTGTATCTGCTCGATGTGTAAATAAGCAACTGTTTGCTAACACATCCACCATATAATTTTTTTTGTGTTTAAAGCTTGTTGCATTGCGCTGCCCCCCAAAATAGTGGCCAAAAAATAAATTAGCGTAATCATAAGCACCTGCCCTTTTTAACAGAAACTTCTCTGATGTGTGAGTCTTTGAAACCACTTGGGCTCGTCTCATTGATTCAACCTCTTAACATTGAGCTGTTTGGCTGTGGAGTCCCTCTGTTTTCTCTCCCTGTCTATTGAACACCAGAAAGAACACAGAAGCTATACTCAATCTCATTATATTCCTACCAGTCATTAACAATTTTATTAATTCTAAAGTGCACACCTCTAAGCCACACACACATTTACCATAGATAGTTGCAAAAGTCCTTTTACACACAGACAAACAGTGTAAATATGGCTGTAGGACTGTAAAAATCACATCCATGCTAGACCTCACTTTAAAAAGTTTCAGATAGTTTTGAGCAATCATATTCCAAACCCTGTCAGGTCCTTGAGTAGTCAAACAACTTTCCAGTCAACACCAGCAAACCCCAAATAATTGCCAATCAACAAACACCTATAAACAATAGGAAATGGCGTGCCCATAAGGGAGATGGCAGAACACACACCAGCAGCAAAATGGACAAATACTGGGATGTTATTGAAGCTAGCAAGTTCGACTACAGTCTTAAGACATTCTTGTTATCACAGCCCTATAGTAAGCTATTGTTGCATCCAGCTGTTCATATTGTTATTATTGCACCATTTGTATCTCAGAGGAAAATGCTTCCTTATCTGATAGTAAACATGGACAGATAAAAAAGAGGGCAGAAAGAAGATGAAGTGCCACAAGGGTCTGATTCATTTCCATAGACCAGTGAGCCAGGTTCAAATCCACAGTGGCACAAATATGCACTTCAGCCTGCCGGGCTGCCATGATGCCCCAGTAATATCAGTTTTTAAGCCATTTAAGTGCAGCCATTCTCCCTTGCTCTCTTTCCCTGCATCAGACAGATGGATGTAAGCACTGTTAGCAGGCTGAAGTTAAAACCCTTTTCCCTCCCAAGTAGGTCTGCTGCCTGTCTCCTCTCTGTTCTTTAGTAATAACAAAGTCTACAGATAAGATATTTTGGATAAAAGCATTCATAATGGCATGTAAAAGGTACATTTTATAGAGGTACCTTATGTCTGTACCGTTATTTGCTACTGTACTCAGTGAAAACACTGAATCATGTCAAACAACAGTGGAGATTTTCAGTTGCCTTGGGGACAGATTAATCAGGACAAAGTGATATATATTTTCCACTGTGACCCAGTGCACTCTAGCTGCACAATAGAATAGAAGAAAATGAAAAGATAATGCGTGGAAAAAGACGATGAAATGCAGAGCAGCTACATTGTAAGCATCAAACCAACTGATTGAATTGGACTGACCTGATTGGACAGTCTAAGTCTATGCTGTGTATGTGCAAGAACTACTGTCCACTGAATGGGTCATGAACGAGAGGTTGGTGAATGGAGAAGTAAAATACAAAATCCCACATTATGTTGCTAAACCTTCAATAAAAGTTAGAATGCATACAAGCCTTAGAGCTTGGAAAAGCAGACTAAAAGACTCTACAGCCATGCTTTGAGCTAAATGCTAATCTCAGCATGCTAACATGCTCACAATGACAATGCTGATGTTTAGCAGGTATGTTTACCCTGTTCACCATCTTAGTTTAGTGTGTTAGCATTCAATAATTAGCTCAAAACACAAAGTACAGCTGAGGCTGATGGGAATGTCTTGAATGTCCATGACTGTCTGTCCTAAATTTTATGGCAATTAATCCAGTAATGTTCAAGATGTTTCACCTTAAACCACAAATGTGGTGGCGCTAAAGGAAAAGTCAGGGGAACATCAAAATCAATAGGATTCATCCTCTTGCTTACAAATTTTCATGGCAATCCACCCAGTAGTTGTTGAGATATTTTGGTCTGGACTAACATGGTGGACTGACCGACCAACATTGCCATCTTTAGTGCCACACCTCCAGCATGGCTAAAAAGGACCAGTAGGTGTGGGGGACATCACCAACTCCGTACTGACAGTAGTTGCACTTTATTCTGTGTGTGAACTAGTTCAAATCAGCTCACTTAAATTTGGCAACACTTGTGTCCAAACACCGAAACACCACATCACATTTTATTACCACTGTAATAAAATATGACAACAAACAATGTAAAGTGCTTTGTTTGGTGCCTGTGAATTAGTAGGACAGATGTAATTCAGTGCCAGGGTGTTGACATTTCATGGCAGCCATCTCTGGTGTATTAGTCCAAATGACCATTAAAAAATGCCTTTTATATTCACTCTTATTCAGAAGTGGTGACAGGCTAGACGTATACTGACCTCATCTAATGGTGGATAAACACACTATGCAGTGTGTTCTGGGTGAGTCAGACCGGAGAGTAGCGCAGCCAGTGAGTATTAGTCATCCAACCATCTGGTTTAGAGGACTCAGAGCAAATAACATGACTCTCACAGTGCTCTTACAGGCACCCACACACTCTGATCTGTCTGTGTGCTCTGTCAGAGCTATTTTTTGGGACCATGAGAACTCATCACTTGTAAAACCTCAAAGCTGGACCCACCTGGGAAAAGCAGTTATAATACGTTATAATACTTTTTTTTTCATTTTAACATTGAATCAAAAGACTGTAATGTGGAGGGGTCACTTACAGTGCTGAAATCAAAGCCAGACAACTCTTCAACTTTATTGAGCCTTTTGGCCTGTTTTAGCTCTTTGTTTTGGTTTTACTGTACTTTTACCATTTGGATCAGTCTCATTATACTTTACTCACTGTACTTTCACCAAACCCTGTTTTCAGCTAAAAAAGCTCTGATAGACCCGTTGAACATTACACCAATGGCAAAAGTTATTACTTAGCTGGAGAAGAAAGCAGCTGCAGACCCACATAATTTTAACCATGCTAGTAGCATGGCTCGAGGGATGGCAATGTCGGTCTGACAGTCTTAATGACTTTGGTGATCCCCTGAGCTTTGCTCTTGCGATACCATGAGGTGGACTTTGCACTTTTTAGTGAAATGTCTAAAATTGCCAGAAAATTTTGTACACATACATATATATAATAACATACATGCTTAACATCAGCATGTTATTGTTATTGTCATTGTGAACATGTTAGCATGCTGATGTTAGCATTTAGCTTAAATCACTGCAGTGCAAGTACCATGGATGTATAAAGAAAGAGTACATCCTCACAGAGATGCTAGCATGGCTGTACACTTTCTCAGACCTAGGTGGAGAACTACAGTGTCCACCACTTTTCATGGAGAAAGAAAACTAATTTATGGGCACAAATTACTAAAAACACAGCTGCTAGCCTATTGCTAATAGGAACTGAAGTTACAGGTTGTCGTTGCCACTCAGTTGGGGGTGGGGGTGGGGGTGGGCGGCACTGAGAGTTCAGGCGAGCAGTTGTGTTTTGGTAATGAGGTGCCTATAAATACTGAAATCATTCTTTCATATTAATATTGTTAGGGTACTGCATTTATTTTATCGCTTGTTGCGCTTGTATTTCATTACTGGTGATAAGATGGAGAAGCCAAGTCCAGCAGAGTGGTAAATGCAGTAGAGTCCAGGCAGCCAGAGTGGGTTCATCCTCAGCTCGGTACAGAAATGACAGAGAGAGGCTTGATGTGGAGGATGCAGAGACAAGCCTGCGCTGACACAATTAGAAACCTGCATAATGTTAGATAATATATATAATCACGTTACTCTGTTTTCAATGTAAACATAATATCTTGAATATGATCCCAACCAGGAAAATACTTTTATTTTAAAATATTTTTACTAGTGTGCATGTAAACCAATAAACAATTTAATGTAGACTTGTCAGATTTAGTTCATTCTTATCCACAGCCCCTGGGCAGGTTGATGTTAAAAGTTAAAACTGACTCTTATGGGTGACCACTGTACAGTGTCTTTTCAGTTAAACCTCACTTTTCCACTGGATGCGCAGGTACAGCCACAGTCAACTTGAATTGCATGTGTTTAAATTAGTTTTTTGTTTTAAAAGTCTTTCTCTTTCCCTGTGTCTTTTCTTTTAGCTCGGCCGCACTGAAACAGCTGTGAACAACCTGAACCCAGTGTTTGGAGTAAAGTTTCAGGTGGACTACCACTTTGAGGAGATCCAGAAGCTTCGCTTTGCCATGTTCGATGAAGATAAGTGTGCCTCGCAGCTCTACGAACATGACTTTCTGGGAGAATTCATTTGTACACTGGGAGTGGTATGAAATGATTTCTCCTTTTCAATCCAAAGTTGGTTCTGTATTGTCTTTAAACTTCCGGTTGTTATTGCTGGCTATAGTAAACTCAAGCTAAAAGTGTCAGTCAGCCCTGATCAGTTCACACAGCCTGCTCTTCATTTCTCAAAGGTGGGAACACCCTGTCCACATTTTTGAGGAGGTCATATGAGCAGTTGATATTTGTCAGACTGCTATAGAAGAAAGTCTCTCATTTTCATCTCAGCTCTGTCAGTCCTTCATGCAGTACATTATATTATAAGACTGGTCAGATATTTGCTGTCGGGCGGAAGGTGGTCAGAGGCAGCAGATGTCGATTTACACAACGCGACACAATCCCACTTACTTTGTAGACAGGAAGTTAAAAGACAAAATAACAGAGTTGGAGCAATTCCTTGTTGCTGAAACTTGTTAATTGTTGAAGAGAAAGAGTTAACGTGGGAACTGGGCAACTACTAAATGAAACTAGAGTGAACCGATTCAGGTAATTAGGTTCAGATTATATTTTAGAGTAGAATAGACTAGAAAAAAGATGTTCAGTGGTTCGAATCCATATTTATTTAGTTTTGTGTTTTGTCGTATCTGTTCTTAAATGATTCCTGTCATGTCTCTCTTTAATTGTCCACTAGATTGTGTCCAATAAGAAACTTCACAGACCGTTGATCTTAGCCAATGGGAAGCCAGCTGGGAAAGGATCCATTACAGTAAGAATCAGTACTCTTTTAAAGGTTCTCTGTGTCTTAAACTCTCTTTCTTTCTGTCTCTCTTGTTGGCACACACACACACACACACACACACACACTGTACCGTATCATCAAAGGTTGCCGTAGTCACCATGTGGATGCAGTCGCTGTTGTTTACTATAATGGCACGTTTGCTATTGCTGATGATGACAATGATGATGAAGGTGTTATTGAGGCTGCTGCTGTTACTGCTATTGACGACTGTTGTTGTTGCTGCTGTTCCTGATGTGAATGTTAATAGTTGGCAGTATTTTTGTTGCAGCTAATGTTGTGTTATAATGTTATTTTAGATAACAGCTCAGGAGCTGTCTGACAACAGAATCATCACTTTGACCCTGAGTGGGCGTAAACTGGATAAGAAGGTAGACCCACACACACACATACACTAAGAGTGCATTAGAGCAACACATACTACCTTAAGACACACAAGCAAAGCCCACACAGACAACATTTACAGTAAATGTTTTCACACCCTTCACCTTTATCTGCCAACTAACGGGCTGTCAGGTGCACTGATAGTTGGAAATGAAAACCATGCAGTATTTCAATTCATTTTTATTTCATTTTAAGAGTTTATTTTCAATCTTGAACCTATGAAGTAACTGCTGGTATATGGTGAAGGGAAGAATGACAGCGGGTCAGAAAAAGCACAGCTTGAATTGTGATTTGAACTAATGCTGATGTGTGCCTGCTGTGTACCCTCTAGTTAAACCACCACAATACACACAAAGCACAGTAATTGCAGGAGCTCAGAGTATCTTTTAATAAATGTGTTAATTAAACAAACAAAAAAGACTTCTCAATTTAATATGGTGGGGTTTTTTTGGCCACTGCAGTTTAATTTACTATAAGCATCAGTCAAATTGTGATACATGTGTTGCAGTTCGGCTGAGGAGAGGAGGAATTAAAACAGGAAAAGACTTTACAACAAACTGTCTCCGTTTTGTGCAGGACTTCTTTGGCAAGTCAGACCCCTACCTGGAGTTTCACAAACAGGGAGAAGACGGCAAATGGATGCTGGTTCACAGGACAGAGGTGAGTCATCGGTGGGGATTAAAAGCACCTACATCTGTCATTATTGTCAACCATGAGCAATCATTGTCAGCTAAACCAGATCTTACAGAAGGTCACACTGTAACTTTAAAGTGTAGAAGGCTGGATAAAACAGATCACAGCCCCATGTTTAGGTAATTCTACTGTGGCTACAACTGCATTATCTATCTGCTGCTGTGTAATTCAATGATTACGTCCCTATTTCTTTGTCTGTGACTTCAGGTCATAAAGAACACTTTAGATCCAGCATGGAAACCCTTCACTGTGCCACTCATTTCCCTCTGCAATGGAGATGTGGACAGAAACATCAAGGTTAGTGATAAGAGTGTGTTATGCAATTTCTGCTTAATTAAATGTTAGCAGTGCAGATTGACAATATAAAGAAGGACAGGACCTAGCATGTTCATGCACCAGCTCCGGCAAACTTGACATTTTAGAATTGAGAGTTTTTAGGATGATCATACGTGCAAGTTTGACAAGTATGGAGAAGTGTAAAGACGGCAAAAATACCAGAGAAATAACTACTTGAGTCTCGAAAAGGAAGCTACACAAGCTAACCACGTCATGGCATGATATGATGTGTTCTACACAACGACAGGTCCTGTGTTACGACTATGATAATGACGGAGGCCACGACTTCATAGGAGAGTTTCAAACCACAGTTGCCAAGATGAGTGAAGCCCAGAACTCAGTGGAGGTAAAACAAATTTGACATTAGTGTGATTAAGTGTGTGTTTGTCAGTTCAGTCTAGTGTTATCTGTATGTAACGTTAGCTTCTGAACTATCTCTGTTCTCTCATTTAGTTAGTATTTAAGTACAGCTTAGAGCTGAACATTTCCAGTTGTCCAATTTTTTCCGAAGCTTGAGGGTGGCTTCAGCATGCTAACATCATTCAGCTTCAAGCAAAGCTGAGCCCAAGTACAACTGAGTCTGATGAAATGTACAGTAGACTGTACTTTACAGCTTAAACCAATGGAAGATGAGCCAGTCTGACAGTGTAGAGCTGACAAGCTGAGTCTGAGATGTTTGAAACATAACATAAACCATTCTGATTTTGTCCCCACCATCAGGCCAAAATTTTCCCCACTGTGGTCAGGTTCTAAGAATATCGAAGTTGTCTCAATTTTTTATCAACCCAACATTTTCCTTTCCTGGTGTGTAATGAGCATTGCAGCCTCACTGGGCTGCTCGTGTGGTTAAAGACTTTCCAAATCCTGGGTTACCTGAATGTTAGCTGTAACTTCATACATCTTTATTAATGTTCATTTCTTTAGTATTATTATTTTTGTTTATATTATGCAACGGACATAAAAGCGACAGTGCAAAGATGATGACCTGGATTTAAACCATTACATGTTCCAGTTTGTGATGCTACACCTCAGCTGCTGAACAGAAGGTTAATGGTTTGATTTTAAACCATTTCTTAAAATCTAAACAGCCTTTATCTGATCTTGCACAAATCACTAAGAAACTGTTCTGTCATCAGCCAATGGATAGCACTTTTCTTTTTGTTATACCGAATTGGCCACAACTCTGCCCCGTACAGGCTAATTTGTCGTTTAAATGCATTCAGTCTCATCTATCAACAGTGAAGCTGGAATAATCATGCACAGATTTGCATTGCTGAGTTTTTCACACATTGTGGCCACTGAGGACTGGTTCTGTCTTTTGTCTGAGCTGTTAATAACTGAATACTATTGAGATTTATTCTTTTCACTTTTGCATTTCTTGTCTGCTAAAGATGTAAAGATGCAGGGATCAGAACACCGTTCCTTCATTAGCAGCTCTGTGTGTGTTTGTGTGTGCATCTGTGTGTGAGCAAATGTATGTGTGTGTGTGTGTGTTCATTAGTGAAACTGCGTGTGTGCATGTGCCAAAGCAGCCTCATGATTTTGTTCTCCCACTGAGTCTCTTCATGTGTGGTAATGTTGGGGGGGGGGCAGAGGCAGTATGGAGAGATGGGGGATGGAGAGAGAGACTGTGTATAAAAAGAAGGATGAGAAAATGAGAGGTGCTTTTGAGATGTAAAACAGCCTTTAGCGGAGCCCTAGTAACACGACAAGGCATTTAGAGCTACCTGTCATATGAATCACCAGCTGACTTAAGGTATGTGTGTCTCTGTGTGTGCATGTCTGAAATGTCTCTTTTTATCAAACACATTGCTATCAAAAGTGTGTTTGTGTGACTTACAGTATTAAAGACAGTCCTAAGCTTCTTCTTTCTTTCATGTTCATCACATAAAATATTTCATTGTTTTTAATAAACAGTATACTACAGTTACAATTACTATATACATGTAAGTTCCTATGTAAACTGTATACTACACCATTATAATCCATTATAATATAGTTAGCTTATAATACATCTCAGAGTTTGACTGTCAAGTTGCAGTCACTGTAGGTGGCATGTGGAATACCTGCTGATCCAAGTCACAGTCTCTCAGTCGTCTATTCATTTCCACCCAGCTTACCGCTGCTCTTTTCAACATGGCTGTCATCTCTACTTTTCCCATCATTTCCATTATTCTTTGTAACTTTTTTCTTGATTTCCCCTCTTCTGACTCTGATATTTGTCATCTTTCTTTTCTGTGCAATTGTCCTCATGTCTTTTCAGGTGGAGTTCGACTGCATCAACCCCAAGAAACAGAAGAAGAAAAAGAATTATAAAAACTCTGGATTTATCATTGTCAAGTCATGTAAGGTGAGGAGGGATGGAATTTTTTTCTTTTCAATCATAATCTTGTGTCTAAATTATGGCTACTGGTATTACTGTTTTGAGCAGATAGTGTACATAATAATGATGGGTTCTCACTATTAGGCTGTTATTAGCCTGGCACATAGACCTGTGGAATCACATGTAAAGCATGTTTCCAAAACCTCATCACCAAAACATCTTCTTGCATCTCCCCCTATGGAATTTTTGCATTGGCCTTAGAATAACTAAGGGAAATAAGCTCAGTAGCAAATAATGATACAACTTTGTTTAGCAAGATAAGTAGAGTAGAAAGTAGAAATTTAACATTATACCACTGCAGAATCCACAGTTAAGGTATTACAGTAATTAATGTGTAATTTAAGATAAATATAACCAGTAGATCCACTCATATTTTCAATATTTAAGAGTAGAGCCACTCCGAAAAAGGACACAGGCATTGTTGCAGTTTCAAGCTTTCAGTTTTACTCTAAAACTATCGTAATTCATCATTATTAGCTGTTGTTTCTTGACACTTGCACCTGCTCTCGATTAAGATTTAAAGTAAAACTGAAAGCTTGAAACTGCAAGCTGCCGTCGTCCAGTTTTTGGAGTGACTCTACTCTCATAAAATTCTTAAGCTTTACAGCAGTAAAATAACTGACTTTATTTTCAGAATAAATCAAAGAATTTGTGGGAAAACGCAATAGAATGGGCCGGGAACCTATGGCTTAAAAATGCAAACAAATTTCCGAGATATAGAAACATCTAGAGATTTTGTCATGGTCTAATGCGCTCCATCTATCCTATGAAAACAAACCTCACCTCTCAATCTTAAAGCTGCATTAAGTCATTTCTGACTACTAGAGGGCAAAAGTTATATATATATATATATATATATATATATATATATATATATATATATATATATATATTATATATATATATATATATATATACAGATATATTATCTTAGTAAGTTGTTTTGGCTAACATGTTATCAAAAATTTGATTACTGGCACATGTTATCTGCAGGTTTTGAAAAGTCTTAAAAAACATTGATTTCAATTCCCTCAAAAGGAGGAGTAAACACTGTTGCTCATCGGCTCATAATGGGCAAGTGTCAATTTGAGCAAAAACGTAATAATTTTTTATGGGTTAAGTCATCCATTAATTAATAATCACAAGGAATTATTTTTATATACAGCTAGGAAGTACTGACAAAAATGTAATATAAATGTCAATAAATTGTACTTAAATTATTGTAGGCCTTATTGTACCTACTGGGTTTCCATCATTCTTTGACTGGCATGACCATGAAAAAGGTATAAAATCGCATTCTATTTGGTACTAAAAAGTCTTAAAAAGTCTTAAAAATAATTTAGTGAAGACATTAAGCAACATTATTATCCCGCTGGAGTCGTGTTTGTGGCCACCTGATAAATGTTAGTTCAACATTCCCTTTCCTTTTAGCTCTGTTTTGGTTGGTCCATCAACTCCTGAGAAAAAATTCTGGCTCTCTAGCTGCTAAGATTTTAATTTCTTTACAGGCAGTTTGTTTATTTCGATTCTCTTCCATTTTGTGCTGGGCAGGTTGCGCAGTCTTGGCTTATCTGATCTTGCTTTGAAGATACCAGCTGCTTGTGGATTTATATGGGGGGTTGATATGAACCATAACACTTGACCATACAGTAGAATCTTCCTGTGTGCTGGCTGTAAAACCAAAACAATGAGCTAAAAGAGGCTAAAAGCTGCACAGAGATACAGAGTTGGGTGATATTTCTCAGTGAGCTCAGCACTGCAGTGACATTTTATTTGATTCAGTTAGGGCTGCAATTAACGAATATTTTTTATTGTCAATCTTTTTTTTGTCTTTTTATGTCTATGATATGTTTGAAAATTGTGAAAAATGTCTGTCTCAGTTTCCCAGAGCTCAAGTTGATGTCTTTAAATGTCTTGTTTTGTTGCATCAACAATCCAAGACCCAAAGATATTCAATTTACAATGATATAAAACAGAGAAAAGCAGCAAATCCTCACATTTAAGGAGCTGGAAGCAGCAACCTCTTGGCATTTCTGCTTGAAAAATAAATTAAATGACTATTTGATTATCAAAATAATTGCCGATTAATTTTCTGGCGATCGATTAAAGGACTAATTATTTCAGCTCTAGATTCAGTGTTAGTATCTAAAGTGTCACGTTATTCCGGTTTAAGCTACTTACGAAAATCTTTTCTTGACTGTTCAAGGTGAATTCTCATTTAAAATATCAATATGATAAGTTATGTCCATTAAAATTCTGAGATGGAGGAACAAAAATAACTCACTTAACTGTCAAACAAATCATTTGGTTTCTGCTCGTCTTGCCACCTCATAATGACCCATCTTACACTTGACTCAATGAAACATTTGATTAAACCATTGTGGTTTTGATCAGCGGACACACTTCTAATAACTAATTGGTGCAGCAGCTTTGAGCCCCACAGAGGACACACTGAGTCTTTAGATGCGTATTGGAATGACATTAGCACTGTGTGCATATGATGACAAGCTTTTATAATTGATTTTTTTCCTTCTTCCTCTTTTCATGCGGACAATCATGAACAAGCCTTTGTACAGACATGTGTACACACATACACATCCAGCACATGCACAAAACTGCTAATACAGTAATTATATTTGTTGGCTGCCGGCAGGGATTAGACTAATGACAGTAAAATCCATGCTAAATATTCTTTGTAATTGGAGTGGAAATTGTGTTCAAACATGATAATAATTGGTGCTCCATTGGTGGTACCTTGAATCAGAAAAACATGGGCTGTTTTGTCATTTTAAAACAAATTTTAGGGTTCTGCTAAAGAAAGGAGTCAATCATTTATTTTTTACAATGTGCTGTGTTTAGTTAGGTTGTTTACTACTTAGTCTGTGGTGTTAGAATAAGTTGACAATCAATTAGTCAAGAAAGATTCTTTCAAAGGACACACTGGATCAGACACTGTATCTCAAATAAAAACACAACAACAGCAAGTGTTTTTATTTGTAGCAGAGTTAACAGTGTATGATGCTGGTGAGATTTACAACAGTCTAAAAATGTAATTGATTTGATCATATGCTATTTTTAACATTCTGACTCCCCTTTTCTCAATAGATCAGTACTCTTCTCTCTTGCCAGCTACAGTATAGTTATTTTCCTGAACTGTTTTCTTACTTTGCACTGTGACTCTTGTGTCTCTAGATTACAAGAGACTACACTTTTCTGGATTACATACTGGGAGGATGCCAGCTTATGTTTACAGTGAGTACGATATAATGCATGCCTGTTTTTCTGCCTCTGCAATGATGTGGTGATGAGATACATGTTTCCGCATGCTTTGCTCTTGAAAAAAAAAACTGAGGGAAAACATTCAGATTTTCTCTTTTCATCTCCCAGGGTTACATTTGGATCTCAATCATTTGCATACAGAAAGGAAAAGTGTGAGGGACAGGGAGAAGGTACTGAGAGTGGAGTAGGGGAGAGTAATAGGGTTTTGTGAAACATTGAAATGTGGATACTTTTGTTGAATAGTGAAAACAGGAGGACAGAAAGAGAACGGGGAAAAACAGGTGAATACACGAAATTGATATTTGGAAGAGGTGAAAATAGAAACTGAGTGTGAAATTAAGATATGTTGATAGAAAGAGAAACAGGTAAAGAAAGAGAGAGATTTTAACAGAGGGAGGGAGAGAGACAGCAAATCGTCATTGTCTATTTTGGTCTCTTGTTGGGAGAAACTCTTGTGTGTCCCTGGTGATGTCACACCTTTGTGTGTAACTGAGTGAGTGAGAGTCGTGTTTTATAATAGCCAGTCTCTCTCACATACACACACACACACACACACACACACACTCTCTCTTAAACACATTGAGTTGTTTTTATTATTATCCAAGGTGTCTTTGTCCAACAAATACAACTGCTCTGCAGATAAATCTCAGGACCATTCAGACTGGTTCACTGTTACTGTAACACACACACACACATACACACACAAATATACACATATTCTGAAACAGCATGCACACTAAGAAAATGCACACTTACAGCGCATATGAAATGAGAGAACACACACACTCTGTGCCAGCTATATGCGCATACACAATGAGCCTTTTTTAGCTTCTCTGTCTCCAACAATTTCCCAGCTTTGTGAGCTAGAACCAGGCTCCAGATGTAGCAGGGGTCAGATAATGTAGTTTGTTACATGCTTTGTGGTATTTCCCTTAAAGTGTGTTCTGAGATTAGATACCTGTATTTTAATGTTTGTTAAGAAGCATTGCATTGGTTCTTTAAGAATGTATTAGAGCAAAGTTGTCAGTATAACAAGTAACTAAATACTGAGGGATCAATCCTGAGAATAGTTTAAATGTAGTCCTGCATATACCCTTTTTAGGTGTTATGTTGGTACTTTGGCTGATGTGCTGTCATGTGACTGTTCAGGTGACGCAATGTCTCTGACATATTATAGAATATTCCAAGGCATCGTTGAACTTTACTGTACAGATTGTTTTGCATGTTTTAGCCCATTAATTAAATTCTAATTGTCTATTAAGGAGAACAGGAAGCAGTTCTGTCTTTAGGCTCTGATGTATCCCAGACTGGACATCGACAGTGGACACGCACCCATTTTTTATTTATACTACATTGGGTGTCAGAACTGGCGGGCGTGTTCACACATGTGTAGTCAGTGTGTAGGGTCTGTGTGTACAGCCCCAATGGTCCTCTCGCAGCTATGTGGGTGGCGAAAGTATAATTTGAGCTTTACTCTGTTGCATATGATGAATAGCACTGAATCCAGACCATCATGTCGCTTAAATCAACGTAACAATGGGAAATTGTAATAGAACTTTTATTCCCACTGTAAATTACCATTTAAACAATATAACCTTATCGTTCAGCACAGAAACACAGGTATCTCCTACGTTAATTCATGATAATATAGCATCTAATAACGCCGCACTGTAGTTGCTGAATTGACCCATAACTGATTTGAAATCCAGAGAAATTTTTTATTTAATTACTAAATTTATTCAACATTATCAATTTAGATTTTTTTATTTAGTTATTTCAGACCATTTAACATTGTTTGTTCTGATGATTTTTAAGTCACTGCAATTCTCAAACTGTAGGGGTGTAACATCTGCAGTGATAAATACTCCTGTAGCATTAGTTATTGCTTTGGCACGGTCTGAATCTGCAGTGAGAGGCCGCCTGAACGCTGTGGGGAGAAGGACTCGCCTTCCAGTCTGTTTTTGTCTTGTTCCACTAATCGACACATTCAGGTGATGACGTCGTAAATGACACGTTTTAAGTGTTTCCACAGACCTACCCGACTTCTTTTGAACAATGTCGGCATACAGTTTGACACTCATCAAATCGCTTTACTAACTTTACTAGCATGCTACTGCTGATAGACAGCAACTGCTGCGCTGCCAAAACGTTCTGGGTAAAACTCGCGTTCTCGAATTTCTGTTCTGCGGGTGCGAGTAGTCGACATAAATAGACTATTTTGACAGTAATAGTTTGGGTCACAGGCTGTACCAATCCGAGGAAGTCGCATACCGAACCGGACGTCCTGTACCGAATACATGTACCGTTTACATCCCTATCAAACAGCGAAACACATAACATTGCCTATATAAAAGATTAATGGCATATGTCCTTCTGGAGCCCTGGCCAGCTGTTTTTACCCCGCCTGCCTCACTGTTGTATTAGAAAACATGGCTCCACAGAAGTGTCCTTTGTAGCATCTTGTACGTTTCACCTCTTGTTCTCGTTGAAGGTAATGATGGGATTGTGTGGAGTATATTTTTGGCTCAAGGTCTTGGTCAAGTACAAGAGAGTTGTTGTGCAGAGGTGACTTCACTCGTGTTCTCGTGCTGTCAGTGTCAGAGGACGTGTTCTGTATGTCTCCTGGGGCAGATAGCTGCTAGATCTTCGGTTAAATTCAGGTCATTGTGGAGGAGCACACACACAAACACAGACAATGACAAGCTTCACTGTCAACCTGTTATTTTCACCTTATCCTATTGTTGGAAATTAAGCTTTAAAGCAAAGCGCATAGTGGTGTTGCCATAGTGACGCGGTTGATGACAAGGTTTGCACCGTGATGAATGAGGGAGTAAAATGTACTAGAGCATGAAAAAGAGCATTAAAGCAGAATGATATAATGTACGTTTCTCTGTGTGTATTGATGTAGTTTTTTTGTCACTGAAGAGGATTTTATCCTCATAATGTAGTCTCAGTTCAAAGTAGGTTTACTGTCAGTAAGACAAAATACAGTTCTACATTGACAAAACTGGTTTTAAAGTGAGTCACCTGAAAGCATTAAAAAGTCACCTACTACCAACAAAGTGTTGGAGCTTACGTTAATTAGCTAGTTAGCTACAACTGATAAAATCTGCTAGTGACAGATGTTATATCTGCTGGCAAAATTGTCATTTGCCGGCTAGAAATGAGACACTGCTTTTGTCTAGCTCAGTTTGAAATCATTGACCCATCGTTTCAAACATTACTAAGAACAGCGAGTGGTAAATCTGCCCCGGTATCATTGTAAGCCATGCTAGCTGAATTGCTGAATATGTGATATGTGATATAGTAGTAGCTAATTCCTCTCGTCTATGCTCTGGTCAGCTCTTGATGACCAGTTAAAACCAGAGTGGGGAGGTTTGACTTGTCCAGAGGTGATGTGTTTTGAAGTTTTACAGGTGTTAGGACTCTCTACATCCAGCCTGCTCTCTTTTGGATGACTGAGGTGAATGAGAATAGCTCCCCTCTGTCATCAGCCTGCAGTCGAGTGCCTCAGTAAAAGGTTGGACAGTGTTGGGCAGCTCTCAGCCGTGGAAATATTTCACTGTTGAGTGTGAGTCAGGATACTGCTAAAAAGGCAAACATCCAACATACCGTGTTAAAATAGAAATATCACAACTTGTAGAATTTGCAAATGGGCTTGTAGTTATTGACGGACAGAGTGATGTAAATATTTGAATCATTTCCTCACTCAGGGCCTTGCTTGTTTGTAATGAGCAGAATTTCAGTGCAAAGGGAACATTTGCCTGTTCTAGTGGTGGTGAGATGAGCAAATTTAAGGCGGAATGGGAACTTTTAAATCCTTGCTGCTCCCTCCTAATCTTTTGCCTTTTGTCACAGACCTGCAGCTCTTTCACTGCGTGCACACACACACACACACACACACACACACACACCTAATTCTGTCTTAACACAGATGCTTCCTCTCTCCTGCTTACAAACTCATTTACATACACACATGTGAGCACAAACATATAATATCCTCGTCACACTCTCTCTCCTGCTTTCACACTTAACACACTACGACCAATTTACATGCACTCCCCAACTCCCAAACCATGACTCTGGGACACACACGCACGCACACACACGCAACTGCACACACAAATCCAAACACAGTATCTTCTTCATACAGCCATTTTATCACACATACCTCTCTGCACTGTGAACAAGACTTATACTGTAGGTATGCTGCACACACATACAATATCTTCAAACATGCATCTTCCCTGCTTACACACACTGACTGATTTGACATGCACAAGCACACATGATCTCACACAGACGCTCAATCACCGATGACATCTTCTCACGTACACACTGCCACTTATATGCACAGATTTGCATATAAGATGCACACACACACACACACACACAGAGTGAGAAGCAGTCGTGTATAAAAACACCCGCATAGACACACACACACATGCATAAAGAGCTGTTCTGCAGTGTTTAATCAGACTTAGTATGGCTCTAATCCTAATCTCCAGGAAGGGAAAGTCTCTCCTCAGGGCTGTGGGAGCTGGAGGCGCGAGCAACGTTTCTCTGTTACACACTCCAACACAAAGAGACAGCCTACTACTGCTCATGGGCTGTTTGTAAAACAGTCATTTCAACTGACTTACGCTATTATTCCTATCTCATGTTTGATATCATTCAGAGCTGTGTAGGGCGTAGTACTCGTGTCCCTGTGGATTCAAGGAGTAAACAAATTTTTCATGAATGAGAGCACAAACATCCATCTTCACAGCCACAAGATGTTGATACAGACAGTATCAGTTAAGACACATAGCTATTTTTTCAGTTTCCCCCTGCTCTAGTCTTCTGTTAAAATTACATTACAATGTAATGTTATATTTAAGTCGTTCAGGGGAGTTAAGCTGTTATTCTGAGACCTTTATTCACATATTTGGTTATCACAATATATTATTTATTATAACATCAATGATTATGATTACTGATTTCATGTACTGTAGATTCTCAAATAAAAACCGGTACTCAAAAATGACCAGGGCTAGAATAGTTAAAGGGGCACAACGCCAATTATACACATGAAGTTCACTTTACTCATCATGGTTAGTGCTACTCAGCCTGTGAAAACAGATGTATAATGTTTGATGTAGTTCTGGGGAAGCTTTCCAAAGTTTGAAAAAATAACCTTTATGATGACATGATGGCGGGTTGTCTGGGTTGGGGCTTTAGATTTAAAACTTTAACGTGGAGATAACAAACAAAGAAAATAGCAAAGTAGTAGTAATTAAATAGTGAGAAGAACAGTATTTCTATGGTGCTGTAGTGACTGAATTAGTGCTGTGGAAATGTACAATATATAGCCCGAACCATACTGGATTTTTGAGACCGATCCTGACGTCAATATTTGAGAGTTTAAAGAATCTGACAAAGATATCAACCGATATCCATTTTCTTATATAAACACATAACATAAACATTTTGATAAGGATCTCTTGATTATTATTGTGATTTGTTGAGTTTGCATCAACAGCAAATTAAAACAGGAAAAGATCAAATAAACAGGGAAACATTTTACTAAGTTATGATTAAATATACTTCAATTACTTAAAATACTTTAATCATCAATAAACTTTAATTAGGAATAAAGGCATGTCTCCAATATAACCCTGTTTTAGCCTATCTATACCTGAGGTAATTAAAGGACCTTTTTGAGAATTTATGATATATCATTGAAGGCAGTATAAAATCCAACCACATTACAATATTCTCATTGTTATACCTCATATCACTGTACAGTATATGACACATCCCTGCAGCTACTGTGAGCCATCCATCAATGTATGCTTGGAACTGACTACTGGGATTTTTATGGTTTTGTTTTCAAAACATACAGCAGCTGTAAAGTGTTGCATAAAACTTGTCATGAAGGACACAATACACAATAATACACAGGAACAAGCATCGACCAAAAACAGACTTCCCCAGAGTAAAGGTCTGGCAGTGGACAGTAGCTCCTGGTTGTCACTGGGAACACCTCAGAGTGAGACAGAGAATAACTCTGTTTAACTGCAAATGAGTCTGAGAGGTCCTGGCGTTAGAATTAGCTGATACTCAACAAGGCACAGCTGAGAAAAATCCAATGTGAATGTCACTATGTCAATTATTTGACAGTAATTTGGCTGTAGTGGAATCCCTCTAATTTATTGCAGCGACAGACGTTTTCTGCCACATCGCTGCTCTGAAATATACAGTAATGAGACATTGCTCTGTCACCCCTATTCATTTTAATTCTGTGCACTTGCTTGTTGTTACTGTGTGTTTGTCATGTTGTGTTTAGTCTACTTGTGTGTTAGCAATTACTAATAGCTTGGGGCGAGGAATAAGTTGGAAACAGAATGTTGTCATCTCCGACTGTCATCGAATTCACAGCCATCAAACTAAAAATGTCTGTCACCGGAGAGGGCACTGGAGGAAAAATGCCGTAATAGTGTTTTGGATGATCTTGTGCCACAGACTGTCAGTTTGCGAATACATATTTTCAGGTTCATTGTAAGACGATAAATGAATGGATACAAGGGATAAAAAATGAAAATCACTCATATATACAACAGGAACAAATGAAAAAATACACTCTTTTCCTCTTTAGCAGTGTACACGTTCATGCATGTATACTAGCATATATGCAGGCATGCACACAGTTCACTGTTATGGACCAAGGGGTTAGGGACAAAAACATGTTTGCCAAAATAAATTTGTTTTGTGGTTCATTTTGTAATTGAAATTGTCCAAATGCAGAGCTATCTAGCTATTCACATTTTAAATGGATGGAGATTTTATATATAGCCTTTATAGAGCCATACTTTACTTGAATTTTAATGGGTTGAAATTAAACTATATCCCCTTTCATAGAGGTATGGCAAGCATTCTAGCCACCTGTGTACATTTATGAGAAAATCCTAATGCAGTTAGGTAGATAACTAATGATTATCTACCTAATGCAGTTAGGTCAGATATCATTAACTACTTAGGTAAAGGCTATAACCCATTCAATTGTACATCATTGTCATCTTTAGCAGACCAAATAATAAAGACAGGATTGTAAACAGAAATGTAATTCCAGCTATGTTTAATACAGTAACCTCTATGAGACACCTGTATAAGAGATACCAGTGAGCGGTTTAAGAAGACTCTCTTCTCACCTGGAGCAGGGATGCCATGGCCTGCTTTCTGAATCCAAGCCTGGGAGTGCCAAGAGCCTGTTGGCTGGGCAATTAAAGTAAATCGGAAAATGCATTCTGGGTCTCATTCAACATGACCTTTCTCTGGGTAAAGGAAGCCAAGGTTGGCGCAAGAGCTTCAGAGGGAACATAGTCACAGCTATGGTACTAAGTATCTCGATAGGAAGGAAGAACACTCAGACACATTGTGGCAGTTTGGAGTACTCTTCATTCTAGGAGAAGGTGGCTGGGGTGCTGAAGTAGGCTTTGACCCTTGTAGTCCCACTTGAAGCTGGCTCCAAAAGCGAGTCAGTCCCCATAGAGCCCCATGTTAAAATGCCCAACTTTACAGCAGAAATAAACATGTTTACAGCCTGGTACAAAATACGGTTTTGGTCTCTATAGTTAATTTCCCCCTTCATGACAACTGTATGGGGGGTGAATTTTTTTTTTTAACTAACCCATTCAGATTATATTTAGGCTTAAAGTTATGCATAATTAAGGACGTGGCCGCTTTGAATGACACGTGGGTGCCCTCACAGGTGGCTTGCCGTTAGGTGGCTCAGCAGCCAAACTTTATTCAGCCAGCCTCAGCTCCTCCTCTTTGCCCATTTTTGGTTAGTCGGAGTCGGGGACTGTTAAGATGACAGCCGGAGCTGCCCACTTTGAGCTTCACAACGGCTCTTCAGAAACGGGCTGACACAGACACTACCTCCATTTTTTATACAGTCTACACACAGGAACCACTGGTTGGTTTTGTCCAGTGACAATTCCAGTAAAGTTTATTTAAACAAGACGACCGCTTCCTCAACAATGTTGACAAAAAGAGAGAAAGGCAGCGTTACTTTGTGCAATTCTACTATGAACAGAAAATAAGAAGAAGAAAAGTATGGAGCCGCGGATGTCTGAAAGATGTAGACAGTCAGGGCTGTCTGTTCTGCAGCCAAGTTCAGTTTTATATCACAGCAGTCTCAAGACTACAGTTTTAGCCACAACATGTAAAATACTACTACAGTAATATTAATACAAGCTCACTACAGTTTATGACGGATCTTTTGACAGTAGCCATGTGGGAAATCGGACCGTGGAACTGCTCAAACTGCAAGACAGCTGACCCAAATTTCTGACCTGCCAGAAGTCCAACCGATCATCCGAGAGCAAGATCATTGATCATTCAGGCAATTAATCAGGCGTCATGACCCCCCTCAGACTGCACGTCAAGCGACAACCGATCTAGTTGGGGGCGACCAATCAAATTTGGGCTACAATCAGGCTTAAAGTGTAGTGTCTGCCTGGTTTTAGTCAACTGTGGGAATTCGCATGCCAAAGTTCACTAGTTCACAAAGTTTAACGCGAGAGCACTGCACAAATTTACTTTGCTTGGAGTGATTCCATTGAAATTACATGATTTCCGTCCGTAATGTCACTGTTACAAATTCTGGGGTCACTAAGCTGAACCTGAGTAGTGTCATGATGTTAGGTATGGATAGAAAACACAAGTCGACCACATGGAGGTTCATAAGTATACATGGTGCTGAGCTCCCTTGGCAAAAGGAGTTCTTGTTTAAAGATAGAGGATGGTATCCTGACTAAGCAACCACTACTAAAACAAACAGGCAAACAGCAACAAAGTACTATTTCATTTTGTATTGTGATAAATTGCCCCACTCAGTGTTCCTATTTCTGCTCTAATCCACAAGCTTTCTCCGTTTTTATTGCAAAAATGTGACTTTAAGGCTGCAACTAACTATTGTTTTTGTTATCAATTAATTGGCCAGTGATTTTCTTGATTAATCAATTAATTATTTGGTCTGTAAAACTTTAGAGCTAAAAATGGCCATCCTAGAGCACAAGGTGGCGTCATTAAATGTCTTGTTTTGTTGACCAACAAAATCTGAAATTAACTATAATGTAAGACCTACAAAAGCAGCAAATTCTCACATTTGAGAACCTGGAACCATCAAATGTTTAGCATTTGTGCTTGAAAAATGAATTAAATGATTAATTGATTATCAAAATAGTTGCAGATTAATTTTCTTTCGATCAACTCATTGATAAATCAACTAATTGTTGGAGCTCTATTTGACTTTTAGATGTCTACTGTAAGCTATATATTTGTCAGTGTGTTATTGCAATTCCTTGGTTTGCTTTATAGGTTAAAAAACTAACTAACTCAGCACCCCTTTAAGCTATTAAGTTGTTTCATTTCCAGAAACTAGTCATTATAGGGGAAATGATTTGTTGACATGGCACCCTGAACCAAGAGTAGTATGCTATATGAGTCTTTTTTCACACATACATCGTTCCAGGACTAACACACATGCTCACACAGATACAAAAAACACAACACCCTAATTCTGTCACCCTGCATCTCTGTGTCCGTCACTCCTGCTGCTCCTGCTGCGCTTTATGCTCTGTCCCCTCTCTCTCTCCTCCCATTCTTTACCTCATTTGCCAAATTTCCTCTCTCATACTCACACATCTACCACCTTTGCTCTCTCTTTCCGCTTCTCCGTTTTCTCTTTCCTCGGTCATTATAACTACTGAACCAGAACATTGATGTTTTATAACACTCCAAACAAAGACACAAAGAAGGAGATGGTTTAGACTATCTTCAAGCTGATAGGAGGGAGGCGGAGTTTCTGGGTCGGGCTCTTGTCAGCACACAAACCGCTATTCACTGCCTGAGGAAAAGCTTGTCACTCTTAATCTCATATTATGTTAGACTGTGTGTCTTTGTGTGTGTGTTTGTGCCTTTGTACTTTGGGTACATGTGTTTAAAGTGTCTGTGTGTTCAGATTTGTATATACTGTATGTCATCGCAGTCTCACCCTGTGGTCATCTGTGTTAAAAATATGCCTCTATGTGGTTTCAGGGCCATTCTCTATTTTTTAGACATGGCTGCGCTACAATATTTTATTTTATCTGTCCTCAAACGAAAACCTTGTACGTCCAAGAATGAAGAAAAACAGATTAACTCCTTACTCTGTGACTTTGAGGTTTTGAAATTACAAGGTTTTTTTACATGTTTGATGAATTAGGAAAGCTGCTCAGTAGACATCTTTATCAAGTTAAATGTAAAAATTTCAGTCACAAGGTTTGACAGATATAAAGCCTGTAATGACACACCATGGCACAATATTTTGTGATAGAAAAAAACAACTTGTGGAGCTGTTGAAAAATGAATCACAAAATCAAATAAATCATATAAATTGGCTCTCAAGCCAGGTATGTGAGTGGTGCATTTTTTCAAAATCGGACTGTTGATGTTCTCTTACTCAAAGGTAATGAGATCTTCCAGCTCAGACACTGTTGTCAAAACTTGCCAGCAACTCCAGCGTCTCTTTTTTTCCTTCAGACCTTCTCTTCATATTGTTTAATGCCACCGAATGGCAGGAATGAATAGGAATATGAATAGTTTTCAGTCAGTTAATATAGCATGTGCGTGAACCTTGAATTGTGTTTCATACTGATCCATCCATGTCTGAATCAAATGGCCTAACATGTAGAAAACCCAGTAACCTGATGGCAGTAAACCTTTAGTGAGTATATTTGGGCAAACCTGCAGATGGGATGGGATAGCACAGTCTTCTGTTGCAGCCTCACTTTGTGAATGTAACGGTAAGACAATTAGTTGTAGTTGTGTAGTTTTACATAATCCTGGTTAATGCACTTTTTAACAGAGAAACAAACCTTAACCATTAGTGGTTCTAGCTAAGTGATTGAGGCATCAGTGAGAGCAGCATGTGTCACATTGAGCGCTAACATTAAGTTCCTCATCCCACATTTAGATGATATACAGTAGAGTTGAACTGAATAACATATTAAAAATCACAGCTTGTGTAGTTGCCACATGAGTCCTTTTGCCTTCTGGATTTCCATCGGAGTAAACTATTGCACAGAATGAAAACAATAAAACCGGTCTCCTGCAATGGCTCCTCCTGCCACATTTTTATTTTATATCAAAAGAGATTCAACCACTCCGTCATTACATTATTGTAGGTGATTCTGCTTTGTGTAGAAGGAAATATAGGAAACAGATTACGACCCACAACAGTTACAGTTATCTTGAGCCCATTAATATCCTATTGTAAAAACACTGCACCTTAACAACACTGCAGGTTTCTACAACAATCTCTAATCTCTCACTTATCTGTATTTCCACAGGTCGGCATAGACTTCACAGCATCTAATGGGAGCCCTCGTGAGCCGTCCTCCCTCCACTACATTAACCCACTGGGCAGCAACGAGTATCTCGCTGCCATTTTAGCTGTGGGACAAATCATTCAGGACTATGATACGTGAGTATTTAATGCAGCCTTCTTGGTAGTTGCATTGTTTTTAATCAGTTAGGACTACAATTATCTTAAGATAGTTGATTTCACTCTTAAGTGGTCAAATGTTGTAATGTGCATTTTTGAAGGCAAGGAGGTGATTAAATACAATATTAAGAGATGAGTGAGGTTAGGTTAGGGTTAACCATTTCATCACTCAAAGACTGATAGCATGAGATGGACCATATGGGAAAGACAATGATCCATTGGTCTCAATGTCTCTACAAACACCAAAGTGACGGTTTAAATATTTCAGTACTAGAATTTTGTTAACAGTGACAAAGAAATGGTTTCTCTTATTTCATTTTCATGTCACTGTGGTTTATCAGTTCCCTAATATCCATCTAAATCCCATCATCTCCCCAAGAACCACTGTACAGAGCTTTACTATGGGCATCGGAGATGCACACCAACACACACAACCATCTATTTTTGCTGTTTTAGTTTATATGTTAAAAATAAGATTTTCAGAGTAAAGGCCTAAGTTTGTGTTACTGAAAACATACTGAAGACCACCAATAATACAGAGATGTATATGGCATGTTTAAGATAATTTAAGATAATTCTTCTATCTCAACAATTACTTTAAAGTGTCATGAAAATCACTGTAGGTCAAAAAGACAATACACCCTTCAGAAAATAGGTCCTTCTTCTCTTAGTAGGAAGCCATTGTACAATATTGCTTCATTTTTCTAGCAGCTCTCTGCTTGTTTCTCTGTAAATGTATTTGAATGTGTTTCTTAGTGAAAAAGGTAACAGGATTTCCTCTGTTGTCTAAACCCAGCTTGTTGAATTTGGATGAAAAAAAAAGGTTTAACTAACGTTCCAATCTGTTGTCATGGTTTCCTCCTCAGTGACAAAATGTTTCCTGCTCTGGGATTTGGAGCCCAACTCCCACCAGACTGGAAGGTATGTGTGTGTGTGTTTGTTAGTGTTGTTGTTGTTATTGTTGTGTGTGTGTGTGTGTGTGTGTGTGTGTGTGTGTGTGTGTGTGTGTGTGTGTGTGTGTGTGTGTGTGTGTGTGAGACAGAGAGGGAGAAAGAGAGAGAGGGGAGGTTGTCAAATTCCAAACTTACAGTTAAAGCAAGCCTATATTATACATGCACATTACACACACAAACACTCACACACAGATAAAACTGTAAGCATTATACATGCATATTCACATGATTACGCAACTGTCAACCCATCTCTGTTGCCATGGCACTGAGCTGATGAAAAGGACAAAGGAGAAAGAGCAGTACACAGAGAGAGAGGGGGTGGGAGGGAGAAAGTGTGGGAGAAATGGACAGTTTTTCTCAACAATATTTTACAGCGTAGTGAAGGATGAATATCAAGTTTATTATCTGCGTTTCTTGTTTCGTCAGGTGTCACACGAATTTGCCATCAACTTTAACCCCACGAACCCCTTCTGTTCAGGTGAGTTACTGTGCAGTAGTCACAGACGCCATCGATGACCCTGCTGCAACCTCTGAAAACATTAATGACGTTTTTACATCATGTTTCAATTTTGTTTTTATTTTATTGGATACTGGATTTTTGAGGCAAATACCAATATTGAAATTTCAGACTGTAAAACATTGAGCTGATACTTCTTTTCTAACATAATCACATAACATAAAGAAACATTTTTGATAATGATCCCCTAAATTTGGTAATTAAATACATTAGGCCAAAATATGTAATGAGTGGGACATTTTACATGTAATGATGTCACTGATATTAAACTACCTCAAATATACCATTGGCATTTCTGAACTGCAATATCTTTTTACTTATTGGGCGATATATATGCAGATACTGAAAAGCTATTATTATCCAATATATCTGTCTTTATAGAAACTTGGGCTGGGGCAGAAACTCTAATATGAGCATGTAAAGCCCATTGCCACATTGTAGGTTATACTGAAACAAACAAAGTTGACTTTACGTAACCACTAACAAGAACCAGCTGAACCTTTGCCATTGCCTGCCTCACTACCACACTGACTTGTTTTCTGTTTACAACTCTATTCCATTTATAATAGCATCAGCTGAAAACACTGTCACTTATCTATACTTATAGGTTGTTGTCTTCTTTGTGGCCTGGACCCACATCTTCTGCGAGCAAGCTGCATTTACAGATATGAGTTACTAAGCTGTTTCTTTCCCTATGAAGATGTAAAACATGTTATTTGTCTACAAATATACTGTCAGGCCTGTATTAAAATATGACTACACTAGTGTTGCAACAGCAGGTTGCCACCACTGCTTGAGAGACTGAAAGAGAATTAAAGTTAAATTGAAAGGACAGTAGGATATAGTCCCATTTTCTCTGTAAACATTCAGACATAAGGCTGCAATGCCATTGTGACTTTGTAGAAATAAAAAGAACACTGCAGAGAATAAACTAAAACATCACTGCTATAGAAACTGGAGTATTCTTCAGTTAAACAATGCAGGACATCCAGTAAAAAAAAAGACATGCGATCTCCAGGTCATGTGACAGCAGCAGGTGCTGCACTCCTCTGTGAGCGTCTTGCTGAGTCTGAGTAAATAACACCTTCAGACTTCCCCTACACTTTCTACTTAGGACAGTTAAATTGTCTAAATTGGCAGTATGAACGGCAGTGCACACTACTGCTCCTGACAATTCAGACCAGTGAAAGATCCAGATAAGTGCATTCACATTTATTTATTTATTGTGTACAACTCTAAAGAGGTTAATTGCCTTGGACTCCTCACAAGTCAGTCACAGTCAGTCATAGCTGAGGAAGTTTTTTCGATGAGAGGGATGATTTAGCATTTTGAGACAGCACATGATCTGCATAACTGAGTATCTTTACAAACATTCATTGATATTGCCCTCTTCTGCGAGTATTTAGCACATTTTGGCTATTAAATGTAAACTGTATAGTTAAATAGTATCAGGCTAATATCAAGCTAGCTTTAGCTATTGTGCTGCATGCTAGCAGTGCACACCTGATAAAATCATTTACAATTAGTATTTTTAGCCATGCTAGCGGTCGGCCAGTTGGTCTGTCCACCACTTTGGACTTAAATATCTCAACAACTTTTTAATGGATTGCCATGAAATATGGTTAGACATTCATGACCTGACTTTTCATCTAGCACCATCATCAGGTGCAATAATTTGTCCAATTATTTGGTTTATGACCAAAACTAATGACATTCCCCTCAACCCCAGCTGTACTTTTTGTTTAGTGCTAATTTGCAAATGTTAGCATGCTAACATTGCTAAACTAATATGGTAAACATGGTAAACATTGTACTTGCTAAACATCAGCATGTTACCTTTATCACTGTGAGCATGTTAAGCTGTGAGACTGTGAGACCCAGAATGAAATTGTGTAACACATGTTTTAGCTTGACAGAGGCAGGAGGTTATGCTATATAAGAACATTTATATTCAGCCCTCTGCTGAAGAAGACCTGTGTCAGAACATTAAGTTCTGTGTGCTCCTTCAAAATATATGTACAGCTTGCCGTTATTAAAACATCTGCCTCCACAAACGCCCTTTCTTTTTTAAGTTAGCAGATGATCTGCTTCTCTACAAACTATGTAAGAGAGCACTACAGCTAATTTTTTCTTGGAAAGGCCAATACAGCCTCCAGTGCACTCTAAAATGAAAAGTTCCAGGCAAAACAAAACCTGATTTTGAGGGCTGCAGTCACAAAGTGCTGCTCTAACTGCTATATAAAACCTTTTTTATATAAAGTGCAATATGTAACCATCCTAACCAGGGGTTAACCAAATGGTTGTTTGTTCACATCTACTGATACACGGCATTTTGAAATATCTTATAATATATACCATTTGTCTAGCATTTTTTACTCTGAAGTTGTATATTTTTATCAAATTGAGATGTGAATGAAGAGAACACGGCTTTTATAATAAAATACACATGAAAAGTAAGCACCTGTGTTTAAGTTGCAGTGTTGACTTCCCAGTTCCTTTAAAGGAGCAGTGTGTAGGATTTAGTGGCATCTAGTGGTAAAATTGCAGTTCTCAACCATTTGAAAACTGCTTGCATCACCCTCCCCTTCCAAGTTTGTAGGAGAAACTACGGTGGCCACGAAACACTTTTTCATACCACTATATTCACACCACTATATATATATAATCTAGATGGATAAATAGCACTACAGGTAAGAGGAAAAATATGTATTTTTGATTTTGGGGTGAACTGTCCCTTTAAGGTGTGTTAGAATTTGAATACTTTTTATCTGTCATTGTCTGTGTGTAGGTGTGGAGGGTATTGCCCAGGCCTACTCTGCCTGTCTCCCTCACATTCGTTTCTACGGCCCGACAAACTTTGCTCCAATCATCAACCATGTAGCACGTTTTGCTGCCCAGGCACTTCAACAAGAGAAAGCAGCGGTAGGTGACAACAACTTACCTATTTATCTGCCTTTGCATACTTTAATTATTCTCCAGTTGAACCTGTATAATGCACACAACAAAGATGAGGCACAGGGCATAAAACAGTATGTAACATGCTGCAGTTTTTGTTTTTGATAGGTATATTTGTATTTTTAATATTTTTATTTATTATTTATTTATTATAAATATATTTTATATTACTTTCATGTCTTCAACTATCCTGTGACCTATGTGTTTAATTCCCGACTGCAAACCACATTTTCTTTGGGAAAATTATAACTTAAAGTTTAAGTTAAAGTTGCTGTGGATTAGATGGTGTAGAACAGGCCTATTCAATTGGCAGCCTGTGGGCCACATCATGCCCAGAAGCAACCTCCAAGTGGCCCAGCATACATAAATCTGATATATGACAAAATAAGTAAACTACATATATAGTGTATGGAAGTAGCTAACGAGTGAGCTGTCTCGCTTCCTTCTCATCTCTGTTGAGAGTTCCACACACGCAGTACTGATGGGGCAGGATGTAGCGACACCACCAATCATATCTTTCAAAACATCTGGCTATTGACAGTCACAAGTAGGGAAGTGCTCTACTAAAAATATGTCTCTATCAATCCTGAAACGTAAATAAGACAATGAAAACCATCAGTTTAAAGTATTTCTTTATTTTACCACCATCTCCAAACTCCTGCTATTTTTTACTACATTCATTTGCATTTTTAAAAAAATTGTCATTGCCAAAAACTAAAAAATAAGGTTTTAAATAGGCTGCTGAAAATGTCTGGCCCATCTACATTTCCTGGTTTTAAAATGTGGCCCAATTGAATTTGTAATTAAATAGCCCAGGTGCAGACCGAATTGTTGGGTGAATGTGCAGACCAAGAAATCAGCCATGGCAGTTGCTGTTATGTCCCTGGGTACCTTCAAGCTGCAGTTACCTGTAAAGGGGTTAACGTGTTTCAGGACCATGGTCTCTTTCTGATACCTGTCCTGTAGCATGCTCCACCAGCAGCCTTTTTTAGTTTCAGTTTTTAATTCCACTCTCAGGTTTGCTAGATGTAAAAGAATAGTTGCCCCATCTGTACTTTGTGTTTAGTGCTAATTAGCCAATGTTAGCATGCTAACATACGATGGTGAACATGGTAAACATTGTACTTGATTAGCATCAGCATGTTAACATTATCATTGTGAGCCTGTTGGCATGCTGACGTTAGTATTTAATTTAAAGCACTGTTGTGCCTAAATACAGCCTCACAGAGCCACTAACCAAAGTAATTAATGCACCATTTAACTGCCAACAGACGTACAAAAACAAGTACACTAGTACTGAATCATTCCCTTAAGGTTTGTTCCTTCATTCCTGCTCTCTATGGCGGTTTGCTATCCAGACTCCTGTGTTTCTGTGTTATGAGCGGTTATGAACTATGAGCTACTGTACATTCACACTTTTTCCTCTGAGCCACCCTCTCTTCCTCTCTGCCTTTGTAGATGTCCTTTCACTGTCTCTGTAATCTGTCACTGTTTAGTGCACATTCTCGGACAAAACTTTGATCATATTGGTTGTCATTATCATTATGTAGGGCAAATTCAACCAAGAAAACACAAACATACCACTAACTAATATTATTTACTCACCAGTAGTAGAAGAGCAGTCAGAAGTGAATGCCTGTCGGGGCAGTTTGTACTCATAATTTATCTACTCTGTCTAGCGGATTGATAGCTGACGGGACGTGTGTGCATCTGTTGGCTCGGAGTCCTGGCATGTTGACCAGAGTGTCAGGGAGGAGGGTGACAGACTGAAGTGACAACTTCTGTCCTCTCTTCTTCCATCTCACACCTCTTTTCAGCTGAGACACTGACCAGGCATTTCACACATTTTCAGGCTTAACAGTATGGTAGAGAAGCATCCTCCATCTCATTTTCTCCTTTTCGCTGTCGCTATCTGTAGTTTTCCTCCTCTCCTCTGCCACCCTGGTTGACTCTTTTATGCTAGCGGCGTGGCTCTAGATATTGCAATGTCAGTCGGTCGGTCCACTACTTTTGTTTATCTTGACAACTACTGGATGGATTGCTATGAAATTTGATACAGAAAGTCATGGTCTCCAGAAAATGAGTCCTAATGACTACTTTGATGATCCCCTGACTTTTCCTCTAGCGCCACCGTGAGTTTTTTTTAGTGAAATGTCTCAACAGCTATTGGATTGCCATAAAATTTGGTACACACATTCATGTTCCCCTCAAAGATGAATTGTAATAACTTTGGAGATCTTTGACTTTTCCTCTAGCACCATCATCACGTCAAAATTTTACTTTATCCAATACTTTGGTTTCTGACCAAATACCTGCAAAACTAATGACATTCCCATCAGCCTCAGCTGTAGTTTGTGTTTAGTGCTAATTAGCTAATGTTACCATGCTAACACATTAAACTAAGATGGTGAACATGGTGAACATTATACCTGCTAAACATCAGCATGTTAACATTGTCATTGTGAGCCTGTTATCATGCTGACGTTAGCATTTAGCTCAAAGCACTGTTGTGCCTAAATGCAGCCTCACAGAGCACGTTAGCATGGCTGTAGATTGTTAGTTTTGTTTGTAGATGACCTGCAGTGACGACTAAATAAGATTCGTTTGACTCATGGATTCTACCAGCATCATGATTCTTGTTGGTTTCTTAAAACGCAACCTGTAGCTACTCTTCAGATATACTTTGACGCTTGTAGCCATTCCACTATACAGTGTTTTTTTCACATTGGTGATATTCAAAAACATGTATTCAGCTTTATACGTCACAAATAAGATGGGTGGCACACCTGTAGTCATCTCCTAGTCAGAAGTCATGTTTTAATAGAAGAATGTACTTTCATCTGATGAACCACTGGATTATGTATCTGAGGCACATGAAATGCAAATTAAGAACAAGCCTAAGGCTCTTTCTCCCACCCAAGAAGGCTTTCTATTTTGGTAGTATTTCTTGTTAGGAAGGCATATAGTATTCCTCGAGCTGTGGTACAGTCTCATTCAGGTAGGGCTCATAGGAACTTCCTCTTGGGCTGCGTTTAGATCATCAATGACACTGTCAATAAACAAAAAACTGTTGTGGTTGTGTTGCCACACATAGGGATGTTTCCAGTTTAGTTTATTTTCCTTTGAGGGTGGATTTCACACTGAAAAGTGAAAGCAATAATTTGCTCCTCTGTCTCAATGAATGCATTAATACAATGCTGCATGTTACATACTAGTATGTATTTTTCCTGGAATGTGCTCTCTCATTTATTTGATTGACCAGGTTAAGTGATATTGGACTGTGCTGTGACAAATGTTAACCCAGGATAAAATGTATTGCCAGATAACCCCACGACAGTGAATATAGTACTGAGGTGATTTACAGTGGTGCGACCCCTTGTGTCCAAAAACGCCCCTGTGGACACGTACCATGAGACTCCGGGGGCCGACGGAGACACAGCGCGTTCAGGCAGGGACAGGAGAGGCGTCAAGCGACAGAGGACCAAGAGGAAGGTTGGAACAGCAGAGGCAGCGTGTAGAGCCAGAATATTTTTCACATCTAATTTGGTGGATTAAGGATTTATTTCGACCAAACCACAGTTGGTGATTGTTGGAACAGTTTAAGTTCTAACAGATGGTTTTGGTAAGTTTTATTTTGTTTCTGTCTGAGTTCGAATGAAGTGTGTTTTACGATGTAATAGTTAGATGCAAGAGAGAAATGTGAATTCAGAAGGTGTATGGTTGTATTTTTCTGTTTGAGAAGGAAAATATGTGGAAGAATATTTCCTTTCTTGACATTTTCTGAGTTTATTTTGTTTATTTATTAGACTAAAAAAGCTAAGAGTGCTGTGTAACATAGCGAACTCGCCTCTCACACACATCTCCCTGCTGGAACTACCTAAACTATACTATCAGAATATCGGAATAAGTGGTATTACAACACAGGACAGGCCGGGGCTAGCAGGTTAGCATGCTAATTCCAGTTGATATCTCTACAACACAAAACATAGACATCTTTGACATGACGTTATAACTGTTACTTCTCCACATTCTGTTGATAAGATTAGTTCATTTTTTGAATGTTTTAAACCAAAATTCTGGCCAAATCTTACATATTTCCCCTTTAAGGTTCCTTGAAGGACCATTTGATGTTCCAATTTCTGAGACAGTATTTCTCACAGAGGAATTTTCTTTTAATAATCTCTTTTGCGTGTCTTAACAACAGACTCGGGTTAGGAATTACGCTACCTGTGAAGCTCAGTGTAATATTCCCACTGGGGTCATTGATACAAAAGAATTTACTTTGGTTCTTTGGTATAAAGGCTGGATTAGGCCGTGGCACCACACATGCGTCTCCCGTGGCAAACTGAAGACAGTCAGGGTGCACTGAAAATGTATGAATATCGCTGACCCGCTTAGCAGATTCCAGTACGAACAAGAGAGCAGTTTTAAGTGAGAGCACTTTTAGATCTATCTGATCTAAAGGCTCAAATGGGGGGTTGGGGGGTGGGTTGACAAATCCCACGATGGGGCAAGCTGTTTGGACACCGGTCGCAGACGGCGAGCACCCTTCATAAAACGGCTGACAAGGGGATGTTGTCCCAGAGCTTACCATCAAAACCTACATGGCACGCTGCAATAGCAGCCAAGTAAACATTAACTGTGGAGAAGGTTTTGCCCTTATCTAGCAAGTCTTGCAGAAAGCTGAGAATTACAGTCAATCAGTAGAAAGGCACCGCCCATAAACTTGAACACGAGTCCTCAAACACACAGCATTTGCAATCATATAGTAATAATCATATAGTGACCTGGTAGAAGAGGCTCTATCATGCCGAATGGTTGTAATGACCTCCACCTTTTCTGTTGATGTAAGCCACCACAGTTGTATTGTTGACCTTATAAGCACATGATGACCCCTTATGAAGGGAAGAAAGTGCCTCAGTGCTAGGGTTACTGCTAGGAGTTCTAGGGAGTTTGTGGGTGAAATGAAGGTGAGGAGCCCACACCCAGAACCCAAACTGGGACCTGATTCCACAGGAGAGGAGCTTGATAGCTGAAGGCTCTGGCTTGGAGACTCTAGGAACCACAAGTAACCCTGAATTCTGGGAGCGATTCTGGTCGTGTCGAGAGATTTAGCTTTCTGAATAAAAAGCAAGAAAAGGTTTTTGAATGAGGTGATGATGCTGCATCATCCCTTCTGTAGAGAGAGGATGTCCCTCCTCTTGATGCAGTGGTATTGGACCCTGAGGACTATGCAGAGGAGCGTACCCCATAGTGAGATATAGAGCAAACGTTTGAAAGAGAACTCACAGGAGCTTCAGATCTACAAACTTTCAACAAATGGTATGTCCCCCTTTCTGTATGTATCCAGTGGTACATCTCCTGCCTAAATCTGAAGAGAGTGCAGTGGCTGGGTATCATTATGCTCCTACAGTGCTTTTTGTCCCTAATTGTACCCTGTCACCCTGTGCAGAACAAATACATGAGCAAAATACACAAAGAATTGTACTCGTCTGTGTGCTGTGTGCCAGAATCCTTTTGTTTCTGTAAGGAAATTATTGCAGACCCTTTTCTTGTGTTATATTACAGTGAGTTCAAACAAGGGTGGAACATAGGAAGGAGTAACAGACAATAAGCTGTGACAGCCGCAGCAGAAGTGTGTGTAGACCACCTACTGGGGTAGTGGTTAGATTGGTGTGTATGTGTGTGTGTTGGGGTAAGTGGGTGGGATGGTTGTAGGCAGCACAAATCGACTGCTGCTTTGCCTCAGTGTTCCTGTTCCTCAGATAATGAGAGAACCTGCGACTGCATACCGCGTGACTGTGTACGAACACACTGCTACTGACACATACACACACACGGGCTGCAGGCCAGTGCAGTTTGTGCGTGTCCCAGTGAGTGAGCGACCCTGTCTGTCTGTGTGATAATGATTCTCTAATGAGCGCTGCTGTTAGCACATTAAAGAGACAGGCTTCAGAGCCCTCCCTGTGTGTGTGTCTGTGTGTGTGTAGCATGGAAGTGTGATTTTGTTCCAAGTAAAGTCAGTGTGTGTTCTCACGTTGTCTGTTCTTATCATAGGATAATGCATTCGCATTCTAGTACGCTGAACTGTTGCGTGGGTGTGTGTGTGCACCTTATATGCCTGTATAACCATTTGGTATAAATGGTCAATTCCTTGGTCCAAGTGTCTCTTACTGAAATTAAGCACAGCGTTAGTTCAGGCAGAGCACTGAAGTCGCGTATGTTTTTGCTGATCAGCATCAACATGCGACTTAAATGTCCATTGAAGCCTCCGCTCCACTGAATAGACGAAAAATGGCGGCAGATGAAAATATCAGATCTGTGTGGAGCAATGAGGAGACTGTAACCTTCCTCACATTAATACATGAAACAAACATAAATATACCTGCATTGTTTTCCACAGTTTGACTTTCGTTGACTTTTGTTTTAAGATACATTTTTGGGCTTTTTTCCTTTATTCGGATAGAGATAGCTGCAGAGAGAGAGAGGGGATAACATGCTGCAAAGGGTCTCGGGTTGGAATCAAACCCGGGCCACTGTCCCTTTAAGGACTCAGCCTTAAAGGGACAGTTCACCCCTAAATCAAAAATACATATTTTTCCTCTTACCTGTAGTGCTTTCTATCCATCTAGATTGTTTTGGTGTGAGTTGTTGCTTGTGGTGGTCAAAGCACCAAAAAAATACATTTGAAAAACTCAACAGCAATGTCTCTTTCCAGAAATCATGACCCAGTTACTCAAGATAATCACTTTCATGTAGGAACTATTTTCTTTCTACCAATAGTTCCTACATCAAACTGCTCACAACAAGGTACGCACTCTACCAGGTGAGCTACCAGGGCGCCTACAGTTTGAGGTTTGACTGGTGCTCTTTTAATTACGTCACCTTGTTGCCCACTCTTCTGCAATGGTTTAACAGCAGCCGACTGGAGAATAAGCGCCACAAGCTGTTTATCTCGATGCTCTCAACTCCTAGTATTTGCATAACAGTGGATGGGAAAGCGCATTCATTCGCGTTTTCTTTTGCAGATTTTCTGGAAATTCATTTCAAATTTGCACTAAATGTGGATGGCTAGTGTGGTAAACTGTCTCTCTGTCTGTTAGAAGCCTTGTTTTAAACACACAATATCTAATTTCTTCCACTATAGGTCTTACACATCAAATCAATAACAAAAGATGTAGTTTAATGATGTCGTCAAGTAGCGCGGGATCATCAGTTGTTGAAGTTGTTGTCTTCACCACCTTTGCCGTCATTGCAGTCAGCTTCTCCCAGTTAGGATTCCTTGAGTGTTCATTGTTCAGGAGGTCTTTAACGGGAGCCGAATTATCCGCAGGGGTCTCCTCCTCTCCAAAACAAACGCACCAGGTGAATAAAACCGGTTAAAAAAAAAAAAACACTGAATAAAGCAGTTTCATGTTAAAAATCAGTGTTTATCCAACGCTGTTTGGCGGACAAAGGAAGTCCCAGCGCTGCGAGCAGAGCTAACTTTACTATGTGGTTCGCTCTCATCAATCCTGTTTCCAGCAGGCAGCTGTTAAAACCCACTGTATGCTACCTGTCCAACACCAAATGGCACATAGACACAGTTAGCAACTAGCTGCTGAAGATAGTGGAGCATTTAGCTGCTAAAGAATCAGATAGCTAAAAGGAGATATTGGACTTACATTTTTCAGGTGGCCAGAAACACAACTCCAGCCTAATGCAAATGCTGCTCCATGTCTATTGGATTTGTAAATAGGCATATAAATAGGCAACTGTTTACGAACACGTTAGCCTTAACAACTTTAAAGTGATAATATGTCACTGTTGCATTTATAGCTTGTTCCGCTGCCCCAAAGTGGCCAAAAAAGTCAATGAATGCAGGTTAAACAACGTGAATAAAATCCAGAAACACTCTGGTCTATTAAACAGGGAACACATATCGTTTTTGCGATATTCTACCCATGAAGATACACCTGACCAAAGTAGCATTGCTAATTCCCCACTTTTAAAAGATTTTTGACAGAAGCCATAGACTATAGTTTATTTTCTTGGCAACCCCTTTGAACAAGTTTGAAGCTTCCTTTCTGTGATAAAATATTTTCTTCATTCGTTCATGTCAGAATGCAATAAAATAATGATCATATGTTCCAAAGGTTCTATGTTCCCAGGGTCCTATGTTCCCCAGCTCAATATCCTCTTAATATGACACATCAAGGAGACCTTTAAAAGGGTTTTATGTTCACAGCAATGTTTTTATCACTAGGTCGTGTTCAATTTATGTTTCCCTGGGTAGGTATATTGAAGTTACCCACCTACAGCTTATAGCCTACTGGTGTTATACTCCTTGAAACTTATGCCCTCAAATTTGTGGGCAAGACAGTTTTCTTGAATTTTCTTGAACAGAGTTTTACCATTCAAACAGCATTTGAAATGTCCATCTCTTTTTGCTCTTTTGCAATTTGAACTGTGAAGATACCCCTTACCAGTCTCTTACCATGTTAGTTCAAGAGACACACATGCTCAAAACTCAACACAAGGCTAGACCAACTCAAAACATAAGAAGAGCACCAGAACAACTTTGAGAGGACGTAGCTCTGGAATGGTACAACATAATTTCATGAGGTTCAACTTATCGTGATCGTGTGAGTCTCCTCTTTCAAACCATAATTTGAAACTCTATGATAAAGTCAGAGTTAGTAGGGTTATAAGACAGATGTAAAGTGTGTCTATGTGTTATATTAAGGCAATATAGAACTAGTGGACATAGGGATGACCCCCCATGAAAGTGTATTTTATCAACAGTTTAAAGTGGTTTATTTATCTTTTGTGTGTGTTTGTTTTTTGTAAATAAAGATAAGAAGAGACAGAGTGCCATCTGTGCACAGTCTATCTCCAGACTTGACCATGAAACATTTTTTCCAGTCTATACTGGATTTTCATGCTCATCAAATAGTTGAGTGACCCCTTGTGCCCTTTATGCATTCATTATGTTCCTCCACTCATTTATTCAGGTTTGGCCTTTAATTTCGTGTAAATTTATAGAAAAAAAATCAAATGAGAAAAAACTTCATCGATTACAACATGCTACAGGATATTTCAGTCTTATACTGAAGCCTGATCCCTTTTCCTCCTGATTCACTTCAAATTGTCCACTGTTTGTTCTTCCTTTCTTTTTTCGTCTCTTCCTCTTCATCTCTGGATGCATTGTTGTCTTTTTTTTTCCTTCATCATTTTTTTTTTTTTCCATGAACAGATGGTGTGCGCTGTCATATGAATGGAGCCCAACTTGCTGTAATGCAGAAAAGCTTTCATTCTGGTTTCTATTCTATCTCCTGTCTCCTCCTCACTGTCACTCTTTACACTCTCTGAAATGTCCTTTATTGCTTCTTTGTTTTCATTTCTCCCTTGTCTCAGTCTTTGTCCTAGCTCTCCTTCTTCACCTCCGCAACACTATGTCACTCTGCTTACCATTAGTGACAGCAAAATGATCATGATTGTAACTGATTTTCCTTGTCTTTTTTTTCTTGATGCCATTTTTCTCTCCAAGTGACTTTAGAAGAGATTTGAAATTTAGCACTGACATCACATGAAAATGAGATTTCTCATTTCCCCTTGTGTCGTCACTCTCTCCTTTCCCTCCTTTCTCTATCCATCTCTTCCCTTCCACCATCCCTCTTCCTCTCTGCAGCAGTACTTCACTCTCCTTATTATAACAGACGGTGTCATCAGCGATATGGATGAGACTCGCCACGCCATCGTACAGGCGTCTAAGTTACCCATGTCCATCATCATCATTGGCGTGGGCAACGCAGACTTTGCTGCCATGGAGTTCTTAGATGGAGACGCCAGCGTTTTGAGGTCCAACACAGGAGAGGAGGCTGTTCGGGACATTGTGCAGTTCGTCCCTTTCAGGGATTTCCGTAATGTGAGTGTTGGTCTCAGGCTATTAAAAACAGGACCATTAAGAATTTAGATTTGTTGATCCTTGACTTCCAAATACTTTATTTAAAGTTTTTTTGACTTATTGCGCTGTACTGTGTAGCAAAGCCAAAGCCCAGTTTAGCAAAAACATAAATGTTAATATACTATACATATACAGATACACAGGTATCCTTGTTCTCTTAAATGGGTATTGCTATCCTCAAAACTTATATGGGCGTCGCAGTAGCTGGTTCTTTTGCAGTTTGATGGGTGATCTGCACTGCATTGCTTCGAAGGTTTAACACCAGAAAACTCAGCTACTCGTTACATCGGGGCCGTGTGGGTGTGGTTTGATCAGATTTGATTGACAGTAGCCTGGCAACTTAAGCAAACAACCCCACAACTGTTGTCAGATTCTGATTCAAATGTTGCTAAATAGTGATTGGTACTTGCAAGTACATGACATCACCTTTTTTCAAGTCACATCCTTTCCAGAGTTGTTTCTCAGTGAAGGTCCCAGAGGTGAAGAAGTATGAAATCCTTTACTTAAGTAAATATCAACACCACAATTGAAAGCATTTAAATTGCTTTCAATAAAAGTATAATATTTACAGTACAATGTACTTAAAAGTTTAGGTGGACACAAGCTCTTCAGCAAACAAGCTCCCTGCAACCTACTGTAAGCTATTGAAAGTGCTCAGTGAATAAATGATAATGTTGTTCCACATCTGCTGGATGTGTATATTAGCATCTGTTTGCTAACGATCAGAAATACTTTATTGATCCCCGTAGGGAAACAAGTTCACCGTATCAACTTAAAACGTTAAAGTATGTCAGTATTGGGTCTACTGCTTATTTTTGGCCCAAAGTGGCCAAAAAATCTGTTATTGCAGGTTTATGTTTAAAGATGAATTTTAACAGCATTTTAATATGCTCAGTGGACAGTTTTGCACCTAAAACCCTTTTGTACCTAAAAACTAGCAGCTACAACAATCAGATAAAATACGTATAAGTAATATAATAAGTATGACTACTTAAAATTTTTACTTCAGTAAAATACTTGAGTAAATGGACTTTGTTACTTTACAGTTGTAGAGTGTTCTCAGTGGAACTGTGTTGAAACACACATAATCAGAATACAATACGCAATCGTCTCTTTACATAGAAGAGAGTGTCTGGTGAATCATCCGCAAAGTTTAACAACTAAACAGGTCTTAGTGAAGTTTGACGTCTTTCAGTAACCATTTGCCGAGATGCCACTTAAGCTAATGTTTCGACTTGCTAATGTGATTTGCAGTGTCACTTTGACTCCATCTTAGTTCTGCGGTAGAGGCTTTACCTAATGACATGATGTCATGCTGTCTGAGTGTGAATGTGTTACCAAATGGCAGCCTGTTGCTATTCAGACTGTAGCTGCTCACACACACACACACACACACACACACACACACACACGCACACACACAGGGTCTGCTAGATGAGGAGAGCTGCCTGGTAATCTCAGACTCAGACATCTGAGACACTGAGACAATATTTCAGACACTGTGGGCGTGTATGATGTGCTGTGTTGATGAACATACATACAGAACATGTAAAAAGTGTTAATGTGAGTGTTCGTACATGTGTGCTGTAGGTGACCACATGGACTAATGTGTGCGCATTTGTAGGCTGTGCACGGGAGGTATTTTTGGTCATTTTTGTATATTGTGTGTGCGTGTGCGTGTGGGCTGGTGGTGGGCGAGCTGACTTCCTCTGTAGTGGGACGAACGCAGTGTTTGCTGACTTCATTCCAGTATTTGGTGGGAGGGTGAGAGACAACAACAGGAAGAAGGAGAAATGAAGCTGAGACAGGAAAAGTAATAATGAGAGTGACCTGAAATGATGAGCTGTGTTGGCAGGCTAACTCTCATTACAAATTATTATCTTCATAAAGTTGGAATAGTTGGTGGTGATTAGATACTCTGAAAGGTAGTAGCTATTGTTGTAATAGAATTTATTAGCTTTTTATAATATTGTCGCATCAATAAAATAACTAATAGAATAAATAGGTTTGAGACAAGATTGAAATAAAACCCTCAACAGAGTTTGCTGATCGGACTCTCAGAGGGAGACCATTCTGTAATCTAGGCGCAAAAGCTCAGTCACCTTGAGTGTTGAACTTTGAGTGGGGCACAACCAGGAGCCCTTCTCCTGATGATATGAGAGGCCAAGTTGACCTGTGTGGACTCACTTGATATATTATATCAATATATAATACATACATATATATAATACAAATTGTGTTATGCCTTAAAGGTTATTTGAACTATTTTGAATTGAATCCTAGATTTGACAGGAAGCCAGTATAATGAAGCCAGCACCGGGATGATATAGGGACGCTGTGGAGTCTTAGTTAGTAATAGAGCAGCAGAATTTTGAACTAATTGTAATCGTGCTACAGCGCATTTGCTTAAACAAGAATATAATGCTTTACAATAGTCAAGATGTGAGGAAACAAAACAATGGATGATTTGTTTTAGCTGTGGGAAGGATAAGTTTGGCATAAGTTAACGTGTGAATAATTTAAGATGTTTCTCAAAGTTCAACTGAGAATCAAAAATGACCCTTTTGGTTTCTGGAAACTAACTTTGGGTTAGAAGCCAGGAAACCTATCAGGGAAGTGCTGTTGAAAAATTTCAATGGTCTGATTTGATGCAAAGACCAGAACTTTTGTGATTTAACTGCAGGAAATGAAGAGACATAAATTATGTAAAATAGCTAGATTTGAAAGTTTACCTGATTTCACAAATACATAACGGACATCATCAGCATAGCAATGAAAAGAGACATGGCCAACCTGATGGGTAATTTGGCAGCATGTAATGGGAGAGGTGGGGTATGCGATTCTGGAGAAATCCAATACCATGACAAATACCATGATATAGAGCAAACAACAACACAGCAAAACGTTAGCAGCCTTCTGTATGTAGCTGATAGCTGTAGCTGCGGTAATGGGCCAATCACATATCGCATTAAATAAAAGAACATTTGCGATGATTAGTTGCGAGTAAAACCATACAAAGTCATTTTTTTTCTATATTTGGGTACAAAAAGGATTGAATGCAGGCAGTGCCGCTGCTAGCCATTTTGGTGCCCTAAGCATAATTCCTTTATGATGCCCCCACCCCGACCCCCGAGAAAAAAAACGTTTGTTTTTGCCAGTTTAACTTTTTATTACCAAACATAACTCAATACCAATAACACACAATAGCAGCATCACAGTATAAAACTTAAGAACACTAAAAAGAGAAAGTAAAATCTTCACAGCTTTGCTGACTTTGTAAACAGTAAACAGAATAGCAAAATAAAAAAATATCAAAATAATCCAGACTTTTTTTGCAAATTCAATGTCACTTTGAATAAATTAAATTAAATAATCATCAATAAGTACAAACAAGAATAGTCAGTCTTCTTGTCTTCAGTCTGCTCCTCCTCGTACGTATCTCAGCATTGCCCCTGCAATAATTTAGAAATACGAAGAAAAAGGATCAGTATAGAAAGAGACAAAATATTCAAACAAAGAATCTTATACCAGAAAAAATATAATAAACATTTATAACTGAAAGCATGGCAGCCAAGCAGTTCTCCCCCTTTATTCCTTATTTATCTATTATTAAAAATAAAAAAAATAAAAAAATTCTGCGTTAGATTAAACTGAGAAGGCTCATAGGCATAGCACTTGCATATTGTTGTCCTACTGTTAGTTTAACTGCTTCTATTGTTCTCATTTGTAAGTCGCTTTAGATAAAAGCATCTGCTAAATGAATAAATAAATGTAAATCTAAATCTACTCTAATATAAAGCATAATAGAATGAGGTGCAATAATGCACACAAATCAACAGTAATGTTTGCTTTATATCATTCATAATGACATTTTATATTTTATATATATATATATATATATATATATATACACTATATATATAACAGGAATTTTTAGCCTACCATGTGCACTGCACTGACTGCTAACTGTTAACGTTACTGAGAAAGTATTAACCACCGTCACGTCAAAATAAACCATAAACTACTGCTCAATATCTAAAGAAAGATAGTAAAAAAAAAGTAACAGCTAGTTGGCGTCAGGTCAGTTATTTTTAAAATAGGTAATGTTTAACAGTAAAATCTCAATTTAGCTTGCACCGAAGTTGTAAGTTATAATAACATAGTTTGCTAATGCTAACATTACCGTCAGCAAGTTCGAGGCGCATTACGATTAGCAGCAGCACGCACAAGCAGCACATTTCCCGTATTTATGAATGATTAAACATGGACTTACCTGAAAGTGATGCACGGGCATCATCTCGCAGTTTCTTCTTCTTTCGTTTCTCAGCACCCGACTCCTGCTGTCTTTTCGGAGCCATGCTCAAATCTGTCAAACTGCGTCAGGCAGGCGCCCGCGCGAACAACCGGAACGGACCATCCGGCACGGGCGGGGGGGGGGACTAGACTAGAGCAATTGTTAAATATCTTTCTTGTTCCCCCTTTTTTGTTACATATACATGGCTAAAATGTGCCTAATATTTCTATAGGCTAATGAAATAATACCGGCATTTAAAAAAAAAATTCATTAGGCTATTTTTGGTGCCCCCTCAGCACTTGGTGCCCTACGCACAGTGCGTGATGCGCGTGGTGGGAGCGGCGGCGCTGAATGCAGGTATCGTTGGAGATGTTACCTTTAAGGTATCGAGTACCGATACCGATATGCAGGTTTGTCTCCGGTGGTTACTGGCCAGCCGTTCAGTGTGTTGTCTAGTGTATTTATTCAGTCGTAAGGTTTGTGCTCCATCCTGACTGTCAAAAATTTTAAAATCTGAACAAGTTGGTGGAAACAATCTTTATGTGTTGCCTTCATTGTATATAAGGGGCCTGAAAAAAAAGACCAACACTACACAAACATATGTGGAAAGGAGGGTCCAGCCACCTCTAGGTTAGTGCACTGGATATGCAAATATCAGGGCTAGACTGGAAAAGTCACTTAAAGTGGGACCAAAAGAGACCACAATCACCAGTATTCTAGCCTTCATTTTGCTCCGTGTTTTTGTTTTTGTAGACATTAATGTGCTCTTTTCTCTCTTAGGCACCCAAGGAAACCCTTGCCAAGTCGGTCCTGGCCGAGCTGCCTCAGCAGGTCACCCAGTACTTTAAACAGCGGAATCTACCGCCCAGCAACTCGGCACCGGAGTGAGATGCCCTGAAGACAAGAGCCCACTCGCTGTACAATAGCTCAACAAAACCTCTCTTCTCATTAACGGCAAACAATACAGTTTGAAAGTGTGTGATATCAACTGTGAACAAAAATGAGTTGTGGACCAAAAAAAAAAAAATTAACATTGAAGACATCCCTGCCATTGTATCTGCAAAGTTTTTACTGGTTAAAGAATGTTTGGTCAATATCCAGTGCGAATCCATCAGAAGTAATATTCTCTGTTTCTTAAAGCTTTCCAGCTCACAGAACTATGATGATAATGTGTAAAAGCATGTCTACAGTGATGGCAGGTGTCTCCAAATGATATGAATATGCAGGTAAAACACTGGCCTTTTTTTAGAGAAATGAAAAATATCTTTATCAAGATGTAGATTTTTTGCTTTTTTGCATGTGTGTGTCTTGTGATTGATACCATGTGATACACACAACTCCTTGGTGTAAAGTCCTTTCTAAGCTGAAATATATCAGTGGTTGAATCCCCTCCTGTTGTCGTATGGATCCTTTTCAGGTAGCAGATCAGATGAAGGCTGTTTGCATTTGTGCTCACGTGTGGCGGACTCAAAGACTAAACAGAGGACTATTTCTTCACCCCTGCTCCGTCATCAGGGGGAGGTTTTAATTTTGAAGTTTTGATCACCAGTTGTCTGCGAGGCGGATTTTAATGCTTCACTATGCTTATTTGATCCAAGAGGACAGAATCAGAGGAGGTTGAGGCCGTAGTGGCAGCTGTAGCACTAACACAGGATAGATGTGGGATACTGTGTGAACTCACTAGGCTATATGGGGCCATTTTGCTAGCTTTTGCAAAATCCTTTGATTTCTTATGACTTCGGCTCATCCTGCATGTTGCCAATATCTACTCACTGTTTACAACTGATGCTGAAGATCACAAACGCATGATTTTTTCCCTCAAATTATGTATTTATCAGATTTTGTAAATATTTTAATGAGCTTCTGATGAAGGAAAAGGAGGTTACATGGCACAGAAAGTGTCAGAGAAGGCTGTTAGTGTCAGTTTTAAAGAGTGGAAGCAGAAGAGGAGTTTCTGATATGCATATATATATATATATATATATGCATATCAGAAACTCCTCTTCATATATATATATATATATATATATATATATATATATATATATATTGAATGTACATTTATATGAAGCTGTTTATGTTCTGATAAGCCAATGTTTCTGACACGTTTTTAATGTAATTTTTATGCAGTGCTGAATTGTGTACTTAAACTACTAGGCTACTATGTGTATTGCTGTGCATCTTTGTACTAAATGTATTGCTATTGATTTTATAAAGTTGTGTCTATGTCCACACTCAGGTTAATAAACTGAAGGAAATGTCACATGTCCTCTGTCTCTGTGAATATAAGAGCAGCACAACAAAAAGATGCAAAACAACTACAAAGAGACGCAAACAACTATAAAGAGACGTAAAATGACGACAGAGAGACGCAAAACAATTACAAAGAGACGCAAAACAACTATAAAAAGACGTAAAATGACTACAGAGAGATGCAAAATGATTACAAAGAGACGCAAAACAACTATAAAGAGATGTAAAATGACTACAGAGAGATGCAAAATGATTACAAAGAGACGCAAAACAACTATAAAGAGATGTAAAATGACTACAGAGAGATGCAAAATGATTACAAAGAGACGCAAAACAACTATAAAGAGATGCAAAACGACTACAAAGAGAAGCAAAACACCCATAAAGAGACAAAAACAACTACAAAGAGACTCAAAACGAACACAAAGATGCAAAATGACTACAAAGAGATGCAAAACAACCACAAAGAGATTCTGATTCTAAAAAAATGAGCAAAATGAGAAACAGAGGGGTGGGTGGTGACAAAAACATTCCTACCCTGATTTATGTTTTACTCCACGTGACTCGGCTCTGATTTCTTTTTTGTTGTTGTTTTTGCTTGGACTGAAGAAATAACGAATTACAGCCTGCTGCTACCAGTTTAACGGACTGAGTGAATTCAGTTTAAAATGTGGCATCAAAGAACAACTCATAAAGGTGTAAAAGAGAAAGAAATTATTCTTTAAAAAATTCAGTCCAGATTTCAACCACATCGCACTTCCATCCTTCAACCTTTTTGGGCAGTATGTGGATGTCTTGGTGCTCTGGTGTAGTGCTGCTGCGTTTGGCACAAACCTCCTTGAACATCCTTTAATAATTACCAGAATGAAAAAATGTGGTTGCTGGGGACTGACTTTGATTTAAATGCTTGTGTTTGGTACGCCTCAAAACTCAAATCCTGAACTGATATTTTCTTTGTGTATGTTGGTTATATTTGTTGCCATGGTAACTCTTCACAGATACATCACTGAGCTTTATCTGTCGGTTAAACCGAGAAACCCACGGCTGCATGAATGATGTCAGTGAACTGTCCTCAGACAAACTGAAATGCTTGTTACTGGCCATGAACACAAGATAAAATTATCCTCCAGTCTCATCATCACTCTGTTTCCGAAGGCTTTGAGTCGCTCTCATACCTTGAGCGACACACTGCTATTACACAGACATGTTATCCACTAAAGAGTTTTAAATTACAAACAGTGCACTGCTTAAGTTATTTAATGACACTAAAGAGACTTCAGTACATTTTGAAATCATCTCACCTTGACTGCCACTGTTTCTATCTCAATCAGCTAAATGAGCTCAGCTTCAGATGCTCAATTTTCTTACTAAGGTCTTAATTAGGTCTGAATACACATCCCAGAATCCAATTACCCAAATTAGTTTCAATATAGTCCAATTTCACACATTAATTGTATGGGCCATGTAGGTCTGGCTCTTTTAACCTCCAACAAACTGCCCATCCACGTCTTCATGAAGAGCAAGTAAGCACGTTTTTTTTTCTTTACAATGCCAAGCATTCACCATTTCACACCTGTTAAACCACTTTTAAAGAAAGGCTTTATATGATGTATTTTGTACCTCAGTACTATACGCCAACTGGGCTGGAAGCATATTATTTTTGTTTGGTTTCTTCTATTTTTTTGCCTAGGTTTCAGATCTCCCTCTATACACAGGAAGCAAAATAACACACACACACACACACACACACACAAGACAGTGGTGCTTGAACAGCTTAATTTTTTGGTCTGAGCCTAAGGATTTATTAGATTATTTAGACTTCTTATTGATAGGACAAATTAATCCTAGTCCTAGTTCAGTTCGGAGAATCCAGTTTTTTTTAGAATGAATTTTCAAACAGAAATCGACTTTGTGTTTAATGCTAATTAGTAAATCTTAGCATGCTAACACGCTAAACCGAGATGGAAAACATTCAACCTCCTACTCCTCAGCATCATCATTATGAATACGTTAGCATGCTGATGTTAGCATTTTTAAAAATAGGCCTCGAGTGAAAGCACCAAGAACAATTTGTCTTCAGAAGTCAGAATTGGAGTCGTTATGCACCATCACTTAAAGGGGAACTCTGCCGATTTCACACATCAAAGTCTGTTAACAGGTCTTGGGGAGAGTACTACTGCATTTATTAAAAAAGTTTTAGTCTTTTGTGGCTCCACAGGAAGCTGTGTGATTGCTTTGGTTGGGTCGGGAGACTACAAGTTTTAAAAATTTGGACGTGTGAAATTATTAAGAAGTGAGATTACCAGACCTCTGTAGCCCGCTTGTTATCTCTGCTTGAGTAAGACAATTATATATACATATACTCCTATATACGCTATTACATGTGGAATCCTACTGTATATATTATAGGAGTGTAATCTGTGAATTACTAAAATTCAATAAATATACCCATTTATTTTATAAACTGTTGCAGTATTTACCTTAACCACTGGTATCCCAACAGGTCCCGAGATCAATCTAAGGGATCGTAACATGACTGGTTTAAGGATTTCTGACCAGTCTAAATTTTGCTTTTTTTCTTGTGAAATACTAGATACTTTTACCTCTTCAGGCCTCCAATCCTTCAAATGAAATAACTTAAATGTCCATATGCCATACCTGTGATGAGTGGTCACATGTAGACATTATCACAAGCCAAAACGGTTGAGGACCACTGAACAAAGGAAGTGGGGCCTAGTATTAGACCAAAAAAAGCTGACTTAATGCAGTATATACTATTTCCAATCCATAATTGGCCCCTGATATTTAAAAAAAGTTTCTAAAAAATCTCTCAGTATCCTGCAAATATAGTAGATCTTTGTCTCTGTCACACACACACAAATACACACAGTAAACACACAGTACAACGGAAAGCTCTTTATTTCTCTCTACTCAGACTTCAACCAACAAAACAAAGCTCCAACGCCTGAGACAGCAGCAAACAGTCCGGCATCTTTCCAGCACAACGTGACTTTGAGACAAACTACTGATGAGAAAACACATTACATCACACAAATAAGAACATTATTTTTCAAACAATTCAGACTTTGCATTTAACCCAAAGAGAGAGAGAAGCGTGTCCTGCCCCGTCTCTCTCTCTCCTCTGCTGCTGATAGCTAAAAGGTGTGAGTCATGTGACACAGTCTAAAGCAGTCTCTTCCTTGCTCCACAGCTGTCAATCACTGTTCCCTCAACCAACAGCACAGCTTGCAGTCGCTGTGGCTTGGGAGGGGGTGTAGGGGGCAGGATGTCGTCGGGGTAGGCAGTGCGGGATTGGTTGCTCGGCTTAAACTGCGTGAGATTTGATTGAGGGAAGGAAGGGTGGAGGTGTCATGTTTGAGTGCCACAATAGCAAAAACCACAAATATATACACAGATTTAGTTCAGAATAGTTTAAATTGGTCCTAATGTTACTGTTTATTAGGGTTATATTAATGGGCTGAACTTTGTCTGATGAGAAAGAGCAACAGTTTAACTCACAGCTGTGAAAACAACAGGAATACTGAACATTTTTGCTAGGTGTATTTGTTGTGTGTTGAGCATATGACTAACATTATATGAACTTGTGTAGCCTGTAGGGACACAGGCTCTGGCGCGCGCGCGCGTGTGTGTGTGTGTGTGTGTGTGTGTGTGTGTGTGTGTGTGTGTGTGTGTTTGTCTATCTGTAGGCCCTGCTGTGCCGGGGGTACGGCAACATGATTGCGTCCACGCTACCTTCGCTGTCTGAGCTGCTGTCAGAGTCGCTGCTGCCAGAATAAACCCAGAGTCCTGGTAAAACGCCGACGCACACGGCTGCTGACGGCAGGTGTAACATGCCTTGACCAGAGCTCAGGGGAGCCGAGGGGGTCTTCGCCGTCAGGCCGGGGACTGTTTGTTGATCTTCAGCTCGCCCTGCTCCTCCTCCTGCTCCATCCTCCTGTTCTGAACAGCACAACATACTGTCAGATTCAGAGCTTGTACATGCAGACATCCCCCCATATCAGGCTCTTTTCAAAAAGGTCAGAGATGAAAATTTGGAGACTATGTAACCAAGGACCAAGAAAAATTAAGATTTTTTTTTTTACTAACTGTGTTAATGGGCTATTTTCAATGATTTAGTTTCGATTTAGATGTGTCTGTAGCATTTCTTTTGAATGCAGTTAAAAAAATGTAAATGCTGTTTGCATATGCAGTAATTTGTTTTGTAAAAAAAACATTTGCAGTAGCTAGCACCTGAAAAGCCAGATATTTCTCTGAAGTTGGGGAAATTAACTAAAAGGAGAGTAAATATCGGACAATGAATGTTAATGTGGCGCCGTGTCTGCTGGATATGTAAATAGGCAAATGTTTGCTAATACACTTGCCATACCAACTTAATTAATAAATAATCACAAATCAACGAATGCAGCTTTAAACACTGTTGTAATACTTGCACTTCTACTGCAGTCAAAGTGAAAATGAATACTGAATTGAGGTGTTACAAGTTACAGCTGCTGTTATTTTGTTATTAACAGTATTTTACTAGATTTTATTTTATTTATTATTATTATTCAGCGTGTTTTATTTCCCATCTTATGTTATACATTCCTCATTTTTATTTTACAATAAGTATGGCATTCTGTCATTCTATGTCTATTTTCATGTGAAGATGCATGTATTCTATTCTCATCTTATTTTTACTTTTTTATTTTTTTACTTTATAATAACTATGGCATTTTATGTTTTTATGTTCATTCTGTTGTTTTTTTTATGTGAAGCACTCAGTGCATGTTTTTTCTTTGTTGTAAAGCACTTTGAGCTGCATTTGTTGTATGAAAGGTGGCGTACAAATAAAGTTGTTTATTATTATTATTATTATTATTATTATTATTATTATTATTATCATCATCAGTGAAATATGAAACTTGATATGTACACAGAATAAAAATGTGTGGACAAAACAAGAACTGACACCTCGTCTTGAGTAATATATAGCTTAACCAGAACTACCATTTTCAGTGCCACTGCCCCACGGGATCTACTGAGAACCGTTCACTCATATGAATCAGGGTTGGAGCCAAAGTAATCGAAACTTAGTGATGTGAAGATGTTATCCCTGGCCTCTGTTGTTTGACCATGAATCTTTAAACACAGCGCTTACCAGTTGCATTGAGTAACTCAAGTGTGAAACAAGGTCAAGCTAGCCCTGGGCTACCCGTTTTTATAGACTCAAGTTTCCTTTTTTTCTTGTGAGTTTCTTTTCTTAGGTTTCCATTATGAGGCAGACCAGCCTAAAATCTGAGTAAACGTGGCTCCACTGAATCTACATCACACTTCCACTTTGCAAGATTTCCCAATTTTAAAAAGGTAGTTCCAGCTCTGCATGTGGAAGCAGTGAGCTGTGTATGAGTTTGTGTTTTTCTGGTCTGATAGTTCTGATTTAGCAATTCCAGGAATTGTCAAAGAGGTGCACAACTCAATTTCTGTCCAGTTCAGATAAACATCCCTCCTTAAAGGCCTCAGGCTGCAGCCCACCTGTGTGTCTGTCTCCATTTCCTGTCGTTGCTGTTGCTGTTGCTGTTGTGATTTCCAACTTCTGTTTCTTACTGCTGTCTGACGACTGGGAGGAACTGGGTAAGAGAACAAAGAGATTTTGAAGATTTAAAGCTCCTCTTCTAATCAAGATTTTCATGTCAGCAATGGGACAAATGTGCACTGTGAATGGGGGTCATTCGCAGTGACAAACCCAGAAAATTATTACCTGACTCTACAGTTCCCCTCAGCTCCACAGAGCATTTTAGCGTCTTTCAGCTCATTGTTTTGGTTTTATGATATGGTTTTATTTGAGCATAGAGGTTCAGTCTTGACATATATTGTGATAAAAATTGTAAACTCAAGGTTCAACTTACTTAGCTATTCCTCAAGCTTTCTGCAGGTGGACCTGGGATACGGCGAAAGCTTCAGGAAAAACCTAATTATCATCATTTTCAATTCAGTGTTTTTGGCTGCAACAGGCAGCTGTTTTCTGCAAAAGGGTTCTGATAAAGTGACGCTACCTGCCCAACACCAAACTGCAGACCAACAAAGTTAGCGACTAGCTGGTGGAGCATTTAGCAGCTACAGAGAACAATGTTTCCCTCAGGAGTTGGTGAAAATGAAAACCAAAACCAAAGGAGAGTGGATATTGGACTTAAATTTGTCAGATGGGCACAAACACAAATGAATGCTAATATTGTTCAGCGTCTGCTGGATGTGTAAATAGGAAACTGCTTGCTAACAAGTGCACCACATCAACTTTATAAGGTGATAATTTGTCAGTGTTTAAAGGATGTGTATCTGCGTACCTGCGCCTCTTGACAGCTCCAGCCAGTAAATGGGCCTGAGACAGGTGGCTGGTCCTTTGCTCTGCCACTGAATGTTTAGGTACTGCCTTTTTTTCAGGCTCTTTACGGCTTTCGGTTGACGCTTGCTTCACTAGAGCGCTGTGAAAGTACAGAGTTAAGGTGAATAAAGGGAGCAAAGAGTGGGGCTCAGGGGCAAGTAGAAACACACGACCCATTCAGCAGCATTCTGTCCTCCCTTCAGGGGGAGCCATTACATCTCTCCATCAGTGTGCTGGAAAAAGTGACACAGTTCTGAAAGGCTAAGAAAAGCACTCTGGCAGAGAGAGGTGACACAGATATAGAACCTAAAAGAAGACCAGGACATGGACAGAGCTCAGGAGACATGAAATCGGGTCGAGATGCAGAGACAGAGGAAAATAGACAGAGAGAGACACAAAAAGACAAAGCACACACGGTATAAAGTGGACAGGAATCAGCAGACACAAAGTGGGGCATTAGGTATATGTGCGATAGACACTAGCAGTCCTGAGTTTTCACTGCATTAACTAAGGTCTGCACCTGTGTGTGCGTGTACTTTGTATCACAGGTGGTAACTACGGTGACAATTTAAAGCAGTTGCTGTGAACAGTTTCCAAGACAACCCATTCTCTTCTTCATCTGCAGACAAACCTGTCTGTCAGAAACCTGTCTGTCCGCAAAGACAAAGAGAGAGTGACAGAGAGGGACTGATGAAAAGCACAGAGAGCAACAACCAACAAGTAAAACTACTGGACGTGTATTCAAATGTGCACTGTAGACATGCAAGGATTTCATCTGGTGTAGTATTTACACTTTGATGTAAGGAACAGTACCTATGGATTACAGGAGTTCTGTTAATAAATTAGGTGGTCTGTCCTAAATACATGAATTCTTCCCAATTGATTATCATATCAATATTAATCAGATGTAACATTTTTATTTAATTAGAGGACAATTCCAAATAGCTGACAACTGTATATGTCTTTTTTTCCTGTACTGCACAGACAATGCTGCATGTACTGTAAAGTTTACCTGAACCTCCTCAAAATATTCTTATGCTTCTTTCATGGGCTAAAATTTGAGGTTATGTAATGCAGCAATATAATGCAGATAGGATTTGGCAAACAGGACTGGTTCCAGACCTCTGAATCGCTGCCCACATCTTAGATTTGTTCAGCGATTGCGCCCACTCACAGCTGCTTTCTCCAGTTGGAGAAACAGTCGGCCAATGAGAGTTCAGTAGGCGGGATTAAGAATGGGGACGCCATTTTCCTACATAGCTAGCTAGTAGAGCTAGACTGACAAATCGGCCAGGCTGATATATCACTCTCAGTATATGTCAGCTGACAAGTAACAAGAAATATATAAATATATAAAGTACAGATATGCCAAACTAGATTTGAGGTAATTTAGAAACAGTGTCATAATTACATAGTTTGTCCACCAGAGAGCACTGACAGGTTTATTTTTTAAACTGTAAAATGTCTCACTCAGTATATTGTTCCCAAGAACTCATAGATTGACATATTTCATTGTGAAAAATGTTTCGTTAACTGCTCCTAGCAACCGTTGGCAGGATGAATAAGTCATTCGCTAGTGGTTAGAGCAAAACAGACCAAGATAATCCCCCTCCCAACAAGAAATTGGTTAACATGAACACAATATCAGGCTGAATGAAGTGAAACAAAGTGGAATTACAATCTAATTATTAAGCAACAAGAAGAAGAAAATCCCTTGCAAATCCCAAAGACATTGCTTGTAATAATTTTGTCCTTCAGATAAAGCTGAAGGGCATAATTATAGACAGACTAATTTGTGTACAGCATAGTGCTGGTATCATACATGAGGATGGACACGTGCAGAAGGTGTGTGTGAGGGTGTGTGTGTGTATATATATATATATATATATATATATAAAATGTATGTATGATGCAGTCCCAGCAGGAGCTTCAGTATGGTGGCGCTGTGCCTGTCTCTACCAAAGCACATAAAGCTGCCTTTAATATATGCACCAAGAGACTCCCATATGAGCAGCATGCATGTCCTTCAACTGTTCAACAGCATGAAGTGCTGAAATTACCAAAAACCAGCTTCGCTGCTTAGCTTAGGGAGATACTGAAACACTTACTGAGAAACTCTATGTAATATACAGCACCTGGACACCTGGATCTCATCATGTAGCTTTTCCCACCAATATGTTTAAAGGTGCTATTGATAACATTGATAACATCCAGCCACTAGATGACACACTCCCCGTCCTACAGGCTACAGGGAGAAAGGACGATGGTATAATAATGTCAGTATTTCCAGATTTTCATATTAACGTGAGTACCATAGCTGCTCATTGCAGCTGGCTACATGGCTAGCTTTCCACAAGTATCTCAGCAAAGTGTCTCATAATTGGGTTAACGTTAGACTGTCATATGAGAAGACACCCTCAATAACAATCACGTTTTGGGTCTAAACAGGATAATGAGCAGATTTACAGTAGTTCGGAACTTTAATTCCGAACTACTGGTCAATCAAGTTGCCCTGCATAAACTTGTACTGGCCCCAGGCCATTGGTTATGTTGGACCCTGTCCAAATCTAAATCCCCTCTGATATGCATCTTTGTTATAACGTTACATTGTTTGAGGGAACTATAACATTAGGTAACTGGACAGAACTGTAATTTTATGGGTTATTGTTGTTCGGACGATTCAAGTTAGCTAATATGTGCTAACGTGTCTGTTTTCTATGCTGTCTTTTTTAGCCTAGTGTTTGGCTGCACTGTGTAGAATAAAGGAGCCTACAGTTCAAGGATTTAACCTTTTGACGCGCTTCGAGACGAGCACACGACCAGCTGAGCAAAAACTAATAATACTACTGTCTCAGTGGGCAGCGAGTATTTCTGTTTCAGACAGACGTACAGAGCTGGAAGGATTTGTAAACCAGAAACCTCAGCACCTGACAAAGTAGTCACAGACAAATTTGCATTAATATTAGATATTTACTGGGCAATAAGAATGACACTTTTTGCCTTAATGGGCTAATTTTAGCATTAGATACAAGATGTGTATTAGCTTGAGGAAAACGCTGCATTATATTTTTAAGGGATATAGTTGAAGAAATGCATCTTCTAAATTGAAATTAGTTTTGACTGCCTTGTTCTGGAGGCATGTTGAGTGTTGTATTTTCAGTTTGAATTGATATTTGTTTTGATATAATGCAAACATAAAAAAAAAACATACAGATTGTGATAAAGTGTCAGCATGCATGTGAGTGAAGTACATTGATACTGGTGACACAGAGAGAGAATTTTTGCAAATATCTGTTTAGCATTTACATGAATTGCTACTTTATTTTAATTTAGATTTGTATTGAAATGTATTACAGTACTGGAAGTTGGAACTGGTTTCAGAATATTAAAACTGTACGGCAATAGCTTCAAATCCAAATGTCTTTTTTCCCCTTTTCTTTTTTTGCCTGTGGAGCATGTGATGTTTCCATGCTGAATTCCATGACTAGCTAATCCTCATTTCATAAACAACAAAATAAACAAGCCAAATGAGGTGCAACTGCTGTGACTTCAACTACATGTCAGTGCTTATTTTAAATCTGTTATCGGCCATTAAAATGGGGGATAACGGGTGAACATATTTAGGCAAATAAACACAGAGCAATACAGGCTAATTAATATGTGTTTTTCATTTAAACACGTGATAAAAAGGATATTCTGTATTCCAACAGTTCCTGCTTCTCTTCATCCCTGCGTTGCTTCTCCACCAGGCACTGTTGCCGGGAGACCTCGTCCAGGAAGCTGGACTCATCCTCATCCAATCCTCTCACCATGTTCCCTGTCACCATGGAAACAAACATGCTCTCAACACATGGCAATAGAGTGATTGCATTTTTCAGAAAACAAACCGACAGTTTATTTTTAATCCAAGTGACCTTCCTCTCGAAAGAAATCCCTGAATTGTACTGTTCCCGTTACAGATGTATGAAATGTACGGTTGTTTTTGAACACTGACGCTGTCAAATTTTTTAAACATACTAAAAATTGTTTTATGAATGCTTGAATTGAATGAGTGCGAGTTCTTTCCCAATTAGTCTCTTTACTAGAATATATAAAATAACATACATACAGGATATGGCTTTGCATAGCTGCAAATCTGCCATCTGCTAATGAAATGCAGAATAAACGTTAAACAAAGAATAACTTTTGAACAGTACTCCCAAGAAAACTTTAAACAGATACCATTGTATTGTTTTTAAATATTTTTATGATTATGCCTGGCAAAGTAATTAAAATAGTAAAGCTAAACAAGTTAGAAGAAGCTTGTCTACAAAAATAACATCCAACCAACAGAAGCAGAGCAAAGTCATCAGAGATATAGCTTTACTCTTTCACTATCGTTAATTAAAGTGTAGCTTTTTTAAGACCGGTGTGAATGGAACTGACAGCTGCAAAATATTCTCCTGTTCTTGCAGAATATCTTCATATGAAACACTTTTAAACATAAAAAAACTGAACTAATGCTGTAAATACAGTGTAGAGATAGTTGAATGCATTAATGTTATACACAAAATGCACTGATTAGTAAATTAATATCTACTGAAAACAAACATTCAAAGGGATTAGGCACTAAGAGTAATATCATTAGGCTTGCCTATTACCAATGACATAATTAAAGGGATACTCCAGCAATGTCACTTCCATGTCGTTGGGCGATTTATGAAAGACAGATTCAAAATTATCAAAATTGATGCAGCAGAGGCCGAGATATCCTGACTTTTAGTCCCTAGTATGAGTCAAGCTATCGTGTCACCGCGCGTGTGCATGTGCGTCATTGTGCGCATACACAGAGACGAACAAAACGGGGATCCACAAGTGAAGAAAACTGCTCCATAGTGATACTAGAGGTCAGAAACTCCACTGGGTACCTTTAAAATACAGTTTAGTCCAGTGGTTCTCAAGCCAGGGGTCGGGCCCCTCCAAAGATAAAGATAAATCTGGGGGGTCGTGAGATAATTAATGGGGTAGGAAAGAAGAGAAAACAAAGTTCTGCTACATAAACCTGTATACATTTTTGGGATTTTTTGCTTTTTTGTTAAGTAATGGCTAATCTAATAATAAACAAATGTCTGAGAAGTTTAGAGGGGAAATGTCTTTTTGGTGGAACTGCTAACAACTCCTAGACATCTAAACCGTGACAAGGGGCCCCAACCAGACACAGCTTTTGTGTAAGGGGGCACAAGTGTGTTGTACTTTTTGATGCTTATCATATGATTTATGTAAAACTGGAATCTTAATAGCCATCAGATTAATGTAGTGGGGTAAAAAGTACAATATTTGTCACAGATGACATTTAACAAGCTGAGTGGTCGGTGTAGTCCCTCATTCGTCCAGGAGTGTTCTATCGTAGAAAAGGTTTCAGTCGTAGTCATCTGGACACTGTTTTCAGAATCAAGACGTTTCGGCTCCCATCCGGAAGTCATTCTCAATTGTGAAAAAATTGGACGAGGGGTCCCCCGTAGTCCAGATGACTACAAGCTGAGTGGTACTAACCATCATAAGTAAACTGACGCTGATGCAAGAAATTGTCGGAGTGTGTCTTTAATCATGAGAAAATATTATAAAGTAATGAATTTTGTGAACGATCTTTTGTAACCCACCCTCGTCTGCAAAGTAAAGAGAGGTAGCTACACGTTAAAACTGAGAATTTAAGTGTTGGAGTGGACTGTTTAGCATTTAATACACTGATGGGTACTGCTGATTACAAATCCTTGTCATGACTGTTGATCTTTATAACCCATAGCCACTGGCTCTTTGTCTTGGTATAGCAGCAGAGGAAAAGTGTTAATTCAAACAGAAATGGAAAATTTAGGTAAAAGTCCTAATGACAGATGTAACAAAGAGAAACAGAGAGACAAGACAACCCACTGAATTTGAATTGCTCCTCATATTCCTCTTGTTTCTTGTCTTTCTGCTCCTGCAGTCGCTCAAAGAGGGAACGTGGGTCATACTCCTCCTCTGGGGCATCTGAGGAGTACACAAACAAATATGTGGCTGTACACACAGATATATGTATTTCAGAGGTTTGGTGCGTTCTGGATCTGTGTGTAAGTGCATGTGTTCTTACCCTCTGGGTCGTCAGGTTTCCTGACTTTCTCCCATTCCTCCTGCCTCTTCTTCCTCTTCTCATCAAGTTCAGATTCCGACACAAACTTCCTGCTGAGGTCGACGCCCGCTGCCCCTCCCCCTTCCATTACAACTGACCTACACACAAACACACCTTACTTCTGAGTATCACTCCAAAGAAAATATGTTTTTATCTGATGGGCTGTTACTACTGTGTGAAGAAGTCTATGGCAGTGGTTTTCAAAAAAAAATCTTTATAAATCATTTCTGTAGACTTCTTTATCCCTGAAGTAAACAGTCACAAATATGTCACCAGGTTTTGATATGTAAAGTTAGGCTAATTTGTCATTTTGAGAATATATGGAAACAGAGGTGAGATGCACCAGGAGAGAAATTCACACAAAAAATGTCTTTGGCGAAAAAATTGTTGAGCCTGAACCACAGATTCAACTCCATAGTGGTTTTTAAGCTCTAGTGGTGGTGTTACAGCAGAATCACACAGTATGATGTTATTTTCTAAGTTTTATCTACGGTGGCCGACAAGGGCAAACGCACTGCCGCTTAAGAAAACACATGCAAATAAACAAAACACAAGCAAACTTAAAAAACATCTTCATTAACTTGACAACACATGTGCAGCATTTAGAAAACACAAAACCACAACAAAAGTGTTTCCAGAGGACACTAGAAAGTGCTGAACACGATTTGGACACGCATGTAGTTTTTTATCATGGTTTGTGACTCATGAAGTTATTGAAGTCGGATCCGTGTGTCAACCGTTCATGTTTATGTTCTGGGTTTCTGACTTCTGCTACTGCTCTACTCTGCAACATGCGCTGAAAGTGACCACTGCATGTGCCTCGCAAGAGCTTGCAGAGCGAAAAAATGGAATTCTATCAGTAGTTTTAATGATTTGTCTCAGTCTACTACCCTACAACCAGTGTTGACAGACGACCTGTAGCCTGCATTATAATCATATTGGCATTATTAAACCAGAAATATCCAGAGGGATAGGCTACAGGCCAAGCATTGTAATGATAAAGAGATATGCTCAGCTTCAATGTTTAAAAAGTTACACATCACACTGTATCACATTTTGGGAGGGGGGGATGCAGGAATCCTTGCAGACTGCAGGAAACGCTATTTATGTGCACTTGGTCAGTCCCACGTTCATAACAGGCTACAGTCAGTCTGTCATCACTGATGAACCTGGTTATTATGGTTAACAGTAGTTTTGCAACATTTTTTCTCAAGTTCCTTCAAATGTACCCTAATTTTCAGTTTCAAAAATGCTTTACAAACTTTGTATTTCAATCTACGTGCTCCTGCGAAGTAAGTGCTCGGACCGCGCATGCTCAAAGGAGATGGAGAAACTACAAAAAGAACCGATCGTGGAGACCCGACTTCATGGGTCACAAACCTTTTTAGTGTCCTCTGGAAACACTTCCATTGTCGTTTTGTGTTTGCAGCGTGTTTTCTAAATGCTGCGCATGTGTTGTCAAATTAATCAAGAAGGGTTTTTTTTATTTATTTGCTTGTGTTTTCAGTTGCAGAGCCTATGCCTTTACCGTATTTATCACTTAAGTTAGGTGGCGACACACTGCTGCTGTGAGATCACTAAAAAGACAACACATGCAAACCACAACAACAACTACATAACCACAGCCTTTTTTAACTAACATATTCAGGTTCTAAACTGAACTCAACCTGTAAGGTTATGGCTCTCCCTTGTGGTCATCTTTAATCAGCACAAGTAATTTAATTTATAGCAATTTAACAGACTTTTCTTCAACGAAGACAGCTCAAGAAAACCATAAGGACACCACAACCGATTTGCCATGAGGTGGTGATCGAATTAAATACGAATTCTGCTTAATGGACCATTTGTACCACTATGTTAACCGTTGCCCAAGGCGACGACAACAACGTTAGCTGCTAAAGATTAGCCTTTTCAGCCAGATGACATACTCTGCTCTAACGATAAAATTAACCAGAACAGCAATCAATCTGCAATACAACAGCATGCTCACTATTTGCTTTCTATTGTTGAGGTTGAGACGCTCGAGCGGTAAAGCTGTGGGCACGCAAATGCCTTCTGTACCGCAACCCCCGGCTATCGTTAGCTTCATTAGCATTCAAGCAAGCTGCTGTCACCGCGCTGTCAGTAACCGAACACCGTGTCAGGTTGGGAAAGCGATACTTTCAGAGGCACAAACGAACATAGTTGAGTTTTCTCTTATGACTGTTTCATATCATGTTGAAACATTTCTCCGTCAATTAAACTTACCAAGCTCGGATAGTCGGTATGATATTACTGCTCCAAAAAATGACGTTTTGTGTCACTGTAAAAATAGTCCGTCACGGTTTTGGACGTGCAATTTTTGTTCCGACCTGCTTTTCTGTAGCAGGGCCGAGCGGGTCTGTCAACACAGCGAAGAATGATGTTCTGTTTAGAGATATCACTGGCTGAATGCCAAATCGAGACACTGTTTAGTCGCTATTATCTGTTCTGCTGGGTAAATGTACAACTTAAATATCTTAGCTAGGGGTTTACACGATGACATTCAGTCGTATATAATTTTTTGCATTTCAATTTCCAAAACTGATTATATAAATCATTAAAAACTGCTAAATGTTTTAATTGCTTGTAGTAGGCTATAACGTAGAAACTTTAATGCTGAAATCAAGTGCAGTATACAAACAAGGCAACACTGCCATCGAAAGGTGACACTAGAAAACAGCAATAGTTTACAAAAACTGAATTAAAACACAAATTAAATTAATAAGGAAATAAGAGGCATTGTCTTTATCATGTAGAAGGAAAGGTTTTGCATAACATCACTGAATATGTCTTCCAGAGTTTAAGTGAATCTGCAGGTCCAGAGTAAGTGAGAAACAGTTTCAGGTTGCAGTTCAAAGGATGAACACATCGCATTAATATCGTTTTTGAACTTCTGAAGGAAGAATTTCATGGAATAAAACTCATGAATAAACTCAACAGGAATTTCTTTCACCTTATTAAATATGAAAAAGTTTTGCTGTATAGTCCATACTCTCCAATTTATATCTCTCACATAATTCCATTATAACATTGCTCAGGGGACAGCAACAATGTTGTTCTTATTTTTTTGTAGTTATTTCTCTTGGTGCCAGAAAAACAAATCTTGCCAACCAGACAGGCCCTAGGATCAGCAGGATATGCCTAAATGTGATGTAACTCCACTCCTTCAATTCCATATGGGACAGCATCAAAACAAACAGAAAAAAGAAATTATATATATATATATATATATAAAGAGAGAGAGAGAAATTCAGAGTAGTAATAGAGAAGGCCATTATAATGAAATAACTGAGACACTAATACTTTGGGGCACATTTTTAAGAAATAGGTTCCAGAGATTTGCTTTGAATAAAATAATGCAATTGTTGCAAATGTAGAAGTTGAGGCCTTGAGGCCATTGGTTCCTGGGATTTATTGTTTTTTAAGTGCTTTGTAGCTTAAATATATTCTTCTATGTCACAGTCTGATTCACTCAATTTCACAGTTTTTTGCTATTATATCTTGGTCTTCAATAACATTCATTTTTAATTGTTGTTCTTTTTGGCTTGTTGCTTTTCTGCTCACCCTCTTACAGCCATTTGCTGTGTGTTCTGAAATACAGCTCCCTGAGCTTCGCATTTAAACATTTCAGATCAGAGAGATTAACTTTTAGCAACATATTAGCAACCACAATACATCTGGAATTTAAACATTGAATGCATATAGCCTAAAGAAACAAGGATGCAACTGCAAATCGACCTGTTAACTGAATTAAGTTGAATTATACAATAAATAAATAAATGCGGGGTCCCTTATAAACAATATGGGTTACACAGTTAACAGTAGGAAATACCAAAATAGTAAGCATTAACAATCAACAAATTAACAGGGTCCTCCTGCAGAACCGCAGTCGTAGTGGGTTAGTTCCCCCCAGCGGCCTCAACGGGAAACATTGAGCCCAGTCCACACGAGAAAACAAACTTCGACAAGTGTGACAAAAGGTGAGATGTATGCTTTAAGGGGAAGGGTTACGAAAAGTATTTCTATGGTTTTGCAAGAGAAGACTTAAAGGATGAAGAGCTTGGTTTGATAAATATATATATATGATTTATATATATGGTTAACGTCCCACCTCCGTTAATAAGCAGCGCACAGCCGCCGCCCGAAGCTTTTCTAGGGAACCATCCGGTGTGTCGTCCCTCAGGCAGGATGAACAGACATTAACTAAGGCGGGTTAGTAATTATGTAAAGGCGCTTTAAAGTGTTGAGAGAAACAACGGGTGTGATTCATCCTGTGAAAATCTGACGTGTGTTTGCAATGCACCGACGGTAACTGAACGCTATAAGTACATATAGTTTAGTGAAATGTCGCGAATATATTTACCACTAGGTCATTAGGGAGACTGAGTAGGCCCTGTAACGCTGTAGTCAGTGACGGATGAAGTATTCACATCCTTTAAGTAAACGTACCACATACCACACTTTAAAAAAAAAAACCCTGGGAAAAGTCAAAGTCTTGCATTAAAAATGTTGCTTAGTAAAAGTATGTAAGTATCAGGAAATAAGTTAGGGGAGACCGGGTATGATTCTAACACTTTTTGTCTCAGCACCTATAACTCGCAGAATTTTTGTGTTATAGCTCTCAAATTTTGGCATAAAATACCCTTATTTGTCTACTACAAATAGCAATGTTCAACGTGATCTTATGGGATGGCGTATAAATAGCACGCCGCTTTTAAGGACATTTCGTGTGTCATGTCGAGGCATTTTAAGCTTTTCGCTGTCACAGATGCCGCGTTTGGATTTGCAGGAAAGGTTGAAGTCAGGTGAGACCAAGATGCAATGTTTCAAACTTCTCCACCTATATCACAGAATGAATGAATTGATGTTAAATACAAGGAGTTCCATAGTTACAACCTGCCCCAAGTTGAAACACAACCTGGGGTAAGTTGTAACAACAAGACAGAAGAATTAAAAATTGAGACCTCAACCACAAAATATGCACCTGAAAAAATTTAATGTGCATGTGTCATATTTGAGAAGCTGGAGCCATGAAATATTTGGCATCTTTGCATAAAAATTACTTAAATTATGAACTTACAATTATGAAAATAGTTTCCAATAAATTTTCTGTCAATTGATTAATTGACTAATCTTTTCAGCTGTACTTGTATATACTGTTGGGTAGTTTAATTTATAACAAAAAAATATTTTATATTAATGTGTTGTCTTGTAATGTGCAAAAATCTTAATTTGTAAAATAACTAGTAACTGTAAAATGTAGTGCAGTAAATAGTACAATATTTCCCTCTGAAATGGAGCGGAGTAGAGCAGAAGTACAAACTGGCATGAAAAGAAAAGACTCAAGTAAAGTACAAGTACCTCAAATTTGTACTTGAGTAAATGTAGGCCTACTTAGTTACATTCCACCACTGGCTCTAGCTATGTTAACCATTCATTAGCTTTCTTCCACTCTAACTGACAAGCCATGACATGAGCTAAATTTGCTTTGTGGCAAACTATGGAACTAATTCAGCAACAGGTTCTTGAACCGGTTCCGTTCAAGATTCTTCGAAACTTGGTGCTAGCTAGTGAACCAGCCTGCGTTTTCACCAGTTTTGAGCGGAACCATTGTGATCAAGGATGCATCAGCAGAGGGCGTTGCACAATAGTGGCTAGTTCAAGCCACATCCTGTCAGAACTTATGCCTCTCAAAGTGTGTGACCTGTTTCTGTTTGGTTTTCCCATTCACCTTTAGTGCTGGGAAGCAAAGTACACAACCAGAAGAGGCAGGGTTAATAGTTGAGCTACACTTTTAATGCAAGTGAATCAGCTTGCCTCTTCAGTTCACGCCAATCCATTCCACCATGTTTACTTCAGTCATCCTGCTATGGCTCTGCGTTGTCTTCATCATCCTTCAACTCAAATCCCGGAGACCCAAGAACTTTCCTCCAGGGCCCACTGCCCTGCCAATACTGGGGAACATTTTACACCTGAGCCTAGAGAACCCTTTGAAGGACTTTGAGAGGGTAAGAAAAATGATGAATGAATGAATGTTGCTCTTGCAGTGCCTGTAATTGTTATGGCATTGATGTAATTACTATTATTAGTACTTAAAATGTGTCTAAAATGGCTAAATACTTACACCTGTGGCCACTGTGCTGCTTTTCCTAACAGCAGTAGTTTTATGAATTGCTGTGCCACTACACTTTCAGACTATGAATAAAACCTATTATCTGTAAGTGTAAAAATACATGTGAAAGCCACTAACATCTTTACACTGTATGATATACAGTGCATCAGGAAAGTATTCACAACGCCTTACTCCAAAACGGATTAAATTCATTATTTTCCTCAAAATTCTACAAACAATACCCCAAAATGACAATGTGAAAGAAGTCTGTTTGAAATTTTTGCAAAATAATTAAAAATAAAAAACGAAAAAAAAAAAATCACATGTACATAAGTATTCACAGCCTTTGCTCAATACTTTGTTAAAGCACCTTTGGCACCAATTACAGCCTCAAATCTTTTTGAGTATGATACTGCAAGCTTGGCACACCTATTTTTGGGCAGTTTCTCCCATTCTTCTTTGCAGGACTTCTCAAGCTCCATCAGGTTGGATGGGGAGCGTCGGTGCACAGCCATTTTCAGATCTCTCCAGAGATGTTCAATCGGGTTCAAGTCTGGGCTCTGGCTGGGCCACACAAGGACAATCACAGAGTTGTCCCATAGCCACTCCTTTGTTATCTTGGCTGTTTGCTTAGGGTCGTTGTCCTGTTGGAAGAGAAACCTTCACCCCAGTCTGAGGCCCAGAGCGCTCTGGAGCAGGTTTTCATCAAGGGTGTCTCTGTACATTACTGCATTCAACTTTACCTCTATCCTGACTAGTCTCCCAGTTCCTGCCGCTGAAAAACATCCCCACAGCATGATGCTACCACCACCTTGCTTCACTGTAGGGATGGTATTGGCCAGGTGATGAGCGGTTTCCACCAGATATGACGCTTGCCATTCAGGCCAAAGAGTTCAATCTTTGTTTCATCAGATCAGAGAATTTAGTTTCTCATGGTTTGAGAGTCCTTCAGGTGCCTTTTGGCAAACTCCAGGCGGGCTGTCATGTGCCTTTTACTGAGGAGTGGCTTCCATCTGGCCACTCCACCATACAGGCCTGATTGGTGGAGTGCTGTAGAGATGGTTGTTCTTCTGGAAGGTTTTCCTCTCTCCAGAGAAATGCTGGAGCTCTGTCAGAGTGACCGTCGGGTTCTTGGTCACCTCCCTGACTTAAGGCCCTTCTCCCCTGATTGCTCGGTTTGGCCGGGCGGCCAACTCTAGGAAGCGTCCTGGTGGTTCCAAGCTTCTTCCATTTACGGATGATGGAGGCCACTGTGCTCATTGGGACCTTCAATACTGCAGAAATTTTTCTGTACCCTTCCCCAGGTGTGTGCCTCAATACAATCCTGTCTCGGAGGTCTACAGAAAATTCCTTGGACTTGATGGCTTGGTTTGTGCTCTGACATGCACTGTCAACTGTGGGACCTTTTATATAGACAGGTGTGTGCCTTTCCAAATCATGTCCAATCAACTGAATTTACCACAGGCTGACTCCAATCAAGTTGTAGAAACATCTCAAGTATGATCAGTGGAAACAGGATGCACCTGAGCTCAATTTTGAGTGTCATTGCAAAGGCTGTGAATACTTATGTACATGTGATTTTTTGTTTTTTATTTTTATTAAATTTGCAAAGATTTCAAACAAACTTCTTTCACGTTGTCATTATGGGGTATTGTTTGTAGAATTTTGTGGGAAAAAAAATGAATTTAATCCATTTTGGAATAAGGCTGTAACAAAATGTGGAAAAAGTAAAGTGCTGTGAATACTTTCCTACTGTATTTATGTGATTGCATAACAGTCATTGTTTGTACAGAGTTGACTGCCTGTGAACTTGGGACTGTATCCAGCCAGTAGCATAGGCCTTTACATATTGGGCGTTGTCCAACTTACACCCACTACATGGATGAGTCCAAGGTCTTGTTAAGCCAATATTTGTGAGGAGATTTTGAGCTCTCCACTACTGAGATCTCAATACAATGTAGATGAGAGGGGTTCGTTTTGTGGTGCTCAATGCATCGAAGAAAAAAAAATAATAATAATCTACAGACACCACAAATAATTACAAGGGTTGTGGAAAGAGACATTGCTGTTGATTATTCATTTAACGTGCAATGAAATCACTTAATTTGCACTCCAGCAACTAATTTGCACCCTTTGTAGTTAATAGTTGTCCTAGTGTCTCATTTTGAACTTGTTCTTATTTGCTGGTTAAGTGGGCAAATATGTTTGATTTCAGTGAATTTGCCCCTTTCAAGAGTAACATCCATCTGAAGTTGTATTTCAAACCCGTTATCTCGTTCTCTCCCAGCTGAAGAAGTCCTATGGAAATGTCTACAGCCTGTTCATCGGTTCCAAACGAGCTGTAGTCATCAATGGTTTGAAGGCCATGAAGGAGGCTATAGTGACCAAGGCCACTGATTTTGCTGGACGACCCCAAGACCTGTTTATCAACGACACCACCGACAGGAAAGGTATAACAGACATATATGTCAGTAATGAGTCTCTTTCTATTCATGCATGCATGCATGCATGTAGGGATGGGACAGTTACTAGTATAACAATTATCTTGATAAAAAGGTAGTGCAGTTCAAGTTTTTATTGCCGTCATTATCCCAGTAAATGAAAATGTGCCCTATCCACACACACACTGTGGACACAATGACACTGTAACGTTCAGTGCCAAAACAGGGCAGCAAGGAAAACAGGGGATTTGAGCCAGATGCAGACACCGGAGCAGGTGCAGTTCAATGATTTAATGAGAAAAGTCAGTAAACAAAGGCTTACAGAATGGTGAGGCAGGCAACAGGTCAAAAACTCAGAAAGCAGTCCACAACAGGCAAACAAATCCAAGAGGAGCAGGCAGAAAATCCAAGGTCCAAGTAACAGGCAGAATGTCCACGAACAAACCAAAACAAACTGACACAGAACAAGGGAAGCACACAGACTATATACAGAGGTGAGGGCAGGATAACTAGACACAAATGATACTAATTAGGGTGGAGAAAATCAGAATCAGAATCAGAAATACTTTATTGATCCCCGTAGGGAAACTCTTTGTTACAGTAGCTCGTCTTTACGTCAGTGCACACAGGAGAAAGTACTAGAAAAAAATAAACACTATAAAACGGGTCAGAAATAAATTAAGTATCCTGTCGGTATAAGTATAAGATAAACTAAGTGTCAAGTACCAAGTGGGTTTACTGGTTGGTGATGAAAGTACAGTCTAGAATACAATGTAACTCCTTATGTAATAAATAATATTAATAAGCGGAGGTGCATGTACTGTCGAAGAGTAATTGAGGTATATAGTTTCAGTAGCAATAAATAAGATAAAAACTAACAAGGGGAAAACTAATATTGCACGGAAGTATTACACAGAATATTGCACACTTATTATTAACTATGGCGGAGATGTAATGCTCAATGTCCAGTTTAGTGACCTAGGGTCAAACTGACTAACCCTTAGAGGGAGGAGTTAAATAGTTTGATGGCCACAGGCAGGAATGACTTCCTGTGGCGCTCTGTGGTGCTTTTTGGTGGGATGAGTCTTCCGCTGAAGGTGCTCCTTTGCTTGACCAGCACGTCATGGAGCGGGTGGGAGACACTGTCCAAGATGGCATGTAGTTTGGCCAGCATCCTCCTCTCTGACACCACTGCCAGAGAGTCCAGCTCCACCCCCACAATGTCACTGGCCTTGCGGATCAGTTTATTGAGTCTGTTGGCGTCCCGCTACCTTTAGCCTGCTGCCCCAGCATGCAACAGCATACAGGATAGCACTGGCCACCACAGACTCATAGAACATCTTCAGCATCGTCCGGCAGATGTTGAAGGACCTCAGCCTCCTCAGAAAATAGAGGCGGCTCTGGCCCTTCCTATAAACAGCCTGAGTGTTCTTGGTCCAGTCCAGTTTGTTGTCTAAGTGTACTCCCAGGTACTTGTAGTCCTCCACAATGTCCACACTGACCCCCTGGATGGAAACCGGGGTCACTGGTGCCTTGGCCCTCCGTAGATCTACAACCAGCTCCTTTGACTTTGTCGCATTGAGCTGCAGATGGCTCTGCTCGCACCATGAAACAAAGTTACCCACCACAGCCCTGTACTCTGTCTCATCACCACCGCTGATACATCCCACCACAGCAGAGTCATCAGAAAACTTCTGAAGGTGGCAGGACTCTGTGTGGTAGCTGAAGTCTGTGGTGTAGATGGTGAAGAGGAAGGGAGAGAGGACGGTCCCCTGAGGGGCCCCAGTATTGCTGACCACGCTGTCTGACACACAGTGCTGCAGGCGCACGTGCTGTGGTCTGCCAGTCAGGTAGTCCACAATCCAGGACACAAGGGGGGCATCCACCTGCATCGCTGCCAGCTTCTCCCCAGCAGGGCAGGCCGGATGGTGTTGAAAGCACTGGAGAAGTCAAAAACATGATCCTCACCGTGCTTGCCGGCCTGTCCAGGTGGGTGTGGATGCGGTTAAGCAGGTAGATGATGGCGTCCTCAACTCCCAGCCGGGGCTGGTAGGCGAACTGAAGGGGATCCAGGAGGGGTCTGACCATGGGCCGCAGCTGTTCCAGCACTAGCCTCTCCAGGGTCTTCATTATGTGGGAGGTCAGTGCCACCGGTCTGTAGTCCTTGGAGCCACTGGGGCGTGGTGTCTTCGGCACAGGAACGAGGCAAGATGTCTTCCACAGAATGGGGACCCTTTGAAGACTCAGGCTCAGGTTGAAGACATGCTGAAGGACTCCACAAAGCTGGGGGGCACAGGCTTTTAGCACCCCGGGGCTAACGCCATCGGGGCCTGCAGCCTTGTTTGAGTGGAGCCTCATCAGCTGTCCTCTCACCTGGTCAGCAGTCAGGCACACAGCAGAAGTTACAGGTGGGGGAGGGGGGGAGTCGTCGGTCTGGAGAGGGCCGTTAGCCTGATGGGGAGGGGGAGCAGAGTACTCAGAGGAGCTTGAGGGCCGACAGCAGCTGAGTTAGAGGGGTGATGAGCAGGAGCCGGTGTGTCGAATCTGTTAAAGAACAGATTCAGTTCGTTGGCCCTGTCCAAGCTAGCAAAACAATCAAAACTAGAGCGAAAAGCAACCAAAGACAGGAAGTAAAACTACACAAGACACATGAGGCAGCACACTTACAAAATAAAACAGGAAACAACAAAACCCAAGACCCACAACCATGACAGACACATGCAGCAGCATGCTGGGAAATGGTAAAAAGAGACAATGACAATGTCAGAAAGAAACGGCTACGTGGAGGTGATGATGAAAATGTCTGAGAAACAAGCACAAGGTCACCTTTTGCCTAGAATATCTTTGTAGAAGGCAATTCTATGGTGTTTATTGTCTTCTCTATTCTAAGAAAAACAAATTGTGCACTGAATGGTGTAGTTCTCGCTTTTGTTATTGCGTGAAGATCAGTAATTATCAAGATAATAGTGTATTATTAGATACATTTGGCCAAAATAAAATGTATTTATTTATTATATATTTATTATTAAAGAGAGTTTTTATTGTAAATGTTCTCAGTTTATCACAAAACACAAAATACATGATATATTAACAACACCACACAACTTAAAAGGAGGGACACAGAGGAAAAAAGGGTTAAAGTCCATTTATGAGTTCACTTTGAGCACATGTACTGTATGTTTGTACAGTATACTATTCAGTTTGCCAGAAAAAAGGAGGCAGGACTTTAACTGATTATCCTCTTCCTTTATCAAAACAACATCCAACCAGGCAGTCAGTCCATCATCAAACTTGTCTGCATGTGCGCAGGGAGAAATTCATTAATTATGTATTAACTTGACATGCCCACTCCATGCTCAGTAGGTCCACATATTGTTCTAACCATGGGTCTCTTGAAAAACAGGCTGCTCCACTTTTCAGATCACTGTTACTCTCAACAGCAGGGGAAGCACCTTCCTTGCATAACACTGAAAATGTTATGCAACAACTTTTCCAAAGTTCATTATATAGAGTACTTTTTCCTGTCGTAAGAATAGGATTACATCAGATGGGACAGGATGGGAGCGAGACCTCATCAATATGAAATCTTTTTTTGTGATCAGATTTTTATTATCACACAGAATACACACTGTTTAGGTGCTGCAAGACAATATAGTATAGTCATGTACATATATCAACATAAACAGTAAATTGTTTGCCCCCACACCAAACTGTGTGCCTCTTGTTATCCCAACTCCATCCCTGCCCTGGCAATGTGGCCAAAAGTAAAAGTGGGTACAGCTAAGCTGCCATCATCTTTCCCCCTCTGTAATGTAGATAATTTAATTTGTGGATGACCCCCGTCCACAATAACCTAGAGACCAATTTATGTAAATTATACCAATGGCCGACAGGTGGTGGGAGGGGAAGCATGCTGGAAACTAAATTTATTCTAGGGGGAATATCCATCTTGATTATTGAAACACGAAACTTAAGGGATATCGGAAGATTCATTCATCTGTTCAAGTCTATTTCAATATATTTATTAATGTCATTAAAATGATTTCATACCACTGACTGTAATGAAGGGTAAATATCAATGCCAAGATATCTAAAGGTCTTAATCACTGGAATATAAGATGGTATGGTGGAGGGTTCAAAAGAGGAATTTAGCGGGATCAGGTGGGAACCGACTAAATCAAAGGCATTCAAAATATGTGGGATAGAAGAAGAAGCATTATTGCCATAAAGTAGAATATCATCTGCAAAAAAGGAAATATAATGAGAAGTGTTATGATAGGATTAATTATGATAGGATCAATAAGAGGATGCTGTTTTATCTTTTATCATATTGGAATCAAAGCCACATTTTTCCTGTGTAATCCATTAAACCTTCCACTCTAGTCTATCAATTCATTTGTCATTTGTTTTCCAAACAAGGTCATAAAGTCAGATTTAAAGGTAGGTATATTAAGAGGGATTGCCTCACTTATATTTGGATTGATCTTGTACCCAGACAGGCTGCCAAATAAAAAAGATTCAGAACTGTTGGTGTAGAAGAATTGGTCTGCTTATAGTGAGCATACATGTTCAATTTAAAACCATAACAATGAAGATTTACACCATAGATATCATTGCAGGCGTGAATTGCACATGTTAATGGTTCAATGCCAAAAATGAAAAGCGGGGGACTGACTGGGCAGCCCTGCCAGACCCCGTGCTGTACCCACAATAAACACGGTAGTCATCCGGCTACTTCACTCTGATACTGCTTCCTCTTCATCTGCTTTTGGGTCCACATACCACTATACAGCACCCCTTACGACATTTTCTTCCTAAAGTGATGCAGCAGTGACTTGTTATTTTCTAATAGACGGCCTGAGATGAAGAACTTTAGCCAGAATGTTATAATCGCAGGAAAGCATGCTTAAGGAGCGATAGTTTCCCTCTGAGGTTGGGTCTTAAGAGTAACTTACATGGACAATGACTATGAATAAATCTCACTGATTTGAGTCAACTCCCTGATACAGAAATGTCTCCGGTTTAAAAGTAAATAAAGAAAATACATTAAAGTACTAAAATAGGCTAACACAGGCCCCGCCCCCCGCCCATATTCATAAAGCACCACTCCATATTACCAAGTGTGCCTGATGTAGCCACAGCTATTAAACTATTTCTTGCTCTACCTGACTGTTGCAAGTGTCCTTCTCAAAAGTAGGGACGCTGGAAGTCAGTCACAGTTGGGCGTGCTGAGAGAAGGTCAGTCTATAATGACATCATACTAAATGGTGTGCGATATTCATGTTTTTTTGTATTAATTTGCATGGCCAGGATATCTAATAGTAGATAGGTATCTAATAGTTATTAACAACAATTTACAACAATTTGAGAATGTTTTACACCACAGCAGACAGCAAGCTTGAACACCAACATACTGATTGTTAAAGCAGCCACAGCAACTACATAGTCAACGACACAATACTAATGCATGTGAACTGCAAGGAGATGAAGAGGGAGAAACTGCGACTGAGATGTGACCGAGTTGTTGTGAAGATACAGACGTTTCATAGAGGAGACAAGCGTAGGCTACATAACGCGGATCTGTTAGTTTTTCATAACATTGAGTAACATTAGGCTTTATGATCAAAGAAAATTTTTCACGTCAACATATTCTCACGCTCCCTCTTTCTCACTCGTCCACATGAGCTCTCTCTCTCTGCGAGTCTTCATCACACTTTATTGATGTTTTTTATAATGCCTGGTTTTAGAGGGTACTTTCTGTGTCCATGCTCAAAACTGAAACTAATTTAAACATATCTGAGAAGCACCATGGCACAGGAGAGACTGTCAGGGCTGGCCACGGTGAGTATTGAAAATAAACGCACTGTAAGAAAACAGATACTGTAGTCCTATTGCTAAGATCAATGTGTAGGCTATGTTGCTGTGGTTGAGAAACTGATTAAAAAATATGTTGGCCTTAAAGGAAAAGCTTGTTCTATCTATCTTCACAGTACAGTTGTGTATCAATCTCAGCTGAGTGGGCAGGTGGGCTTTTTACAGTCATTTTGATAATGAAATTCTGCACATTGCGACAATGAGTAACGAGGAGGAGTCAAATACAGAGTACCGTGGACAGCTCCCGCAATCATGGCCTTTGCAGGATCAGCACCCTGACAGCGGTAGTGACACTTTAAAAAGCTCCAACTGTTTAAAATGAACTCAATACAATTAATTTAATCTGTGTCCAGTGTTCTAAAGTGGTCTGTTAAATCTGCGTTAGAAATTATTTAGTATCCTCACTATGAAAGATGTTGAATTTCGCCTGCTCAGTGCAGCAAGGAAGGGGCCCACTCAGGGTTAGCTGCGGGGAGGCCTCATATGTTTGTATTACGGTGTTGCCTGTAAGCTCATACTGTATGCTCTTTGTCACTACACCTGTTGTAGGAGTGATTCTGGCAGATTATGGCTCTAGTTGGAGGGATCATCGTCGCTTTGCTCTGATGACCTTGAGGAACTTTGGTCTGGGGAAGGATTCCATGGAGGAGAGGATTCATGGAGAGATACAGTACACCATTAATACACTGGAAAAGAGCATTGGTATGCCATATTAACTAATCAGTAACACCACAAATATTCTAAAATTAATTAATATTACAAGGTGGATTTTGATCATACATTTCCAGTCATGTCAGTGGATTTTATGGCGTTTCTTTTTAAAAAGCCTCCATTGTGTTCCATTGTCATTTATCTCACTGCGTGAGCTTGTGTCGACTGGTTGAATTTTGCATTGTGCTGTTGTTAGTGTAATGTTCTTTTGTATTCTTGTACAATGCTGTGTCGTACTTCAATCTACATTATGTCTTTTACAGGCAAAGCCTTGAGTCCTCAACTTATGTTTCATAATGCGGCCTCTAACATTATCTGCCAGGTTCTGTTTGGTACACGCTTCGAGTATGATGATGAGTTCATCAAAGTGATTGTTCAATGCTTCACTGAGAATGCCAAGATAGCCAATGGACCATGGGCTATGGTGAGTCAATAAATTACTGCATTTTCAAACTATCCATAGTTCTGCAACACTTCTACAGTAGTTCTTGGTGTCTTGGTATTTCTCAGTGTGCCAAACACACACCAGACATCTTTCTTCAGCTTGACGAAGTTCTCTGCTTGCCTCACAGACGTTTAAGTGTTGCCAGGAGGCAGAATCTGCATGCTTGGATTCAAATACACTAATGATTTGTCTTTTCTTTTTTACAGCTGTATGACTCTCTTCCCATGATTCGTAAATTCCCACTGCCCTTCACCAAAGCCTTTAAGAATGCTGAGGTATGTTAATTGGACCAAGAGATTTATTGTAAATATATAAATATATAATAAATTCTGAAAAAAGCCTGAATTGAAAAAAATATTAAATTGAGGTTTAAACATATAAGAGGAAAAAAAGATATGAACATCAACGGTACAATGTTTTTTTTCTCTAACCTCACACACATATACTGTGACAACCACACATATGCACTTTGTCAGTGGAAAGAAAAAAAAAGGAAATTAATACAAATTCTGAATGTTGACTTATGTTTTCAGACTTGTCAGAATCTTGCAAAGTGCTTGTTGACTGAGCACAAGAAGACCAGAGTCCCTGGAGAACCACGAGACTTTGTTGACTGCTATCTGGATGAAATGGATAAGGTGTGTGTGTATGGGGTGTTAAAGGAGTCAGCTCACTACCAAACGCATGCATGTTTGTGTGCACACGTGTGTGGTAGTGAGCTGACTTTTCACACCCCCGTAGAGTGTATGTATGTGTATCAGTAAGGTATAACTGCATTTACTGTCTGTTTGTCTTAAAACCGCTTTTTAGAGAGCCGATGATGGTTCTTCATTTTCAGAAGAACAACTGACTATGTACACTCTAGATCTTCACTTTGCTGGGACTGACACTACTTCCAACACCCTGCTTACTGGTTTCCTCTATCTTATGACCTACCCACACATACAAGGTATGCCTGCACATGTTCATATGGGTTTATTACTTTTCTGCCATTGACTATAGTCCTACCATTGTCTTTCTATGTAAGATTTGTATCTACAGTGGTGTGCAAAAGTGTTTGCCCCCTTCCTGATTTCTTATTTTTTTGCACATTTGTCAAACTTAAATGTTTCAGATCATCAAACAAATTTAAATATTAGTCAAAGATAACACAAGTAAACACAAAATGCAGTTTTTAAATGAAGGTTGTTATTATTAAGGGAAAACAAAATCCAAACCTACATGGCCCTGTGTGAAAAAGTGATTGCCCTCTAAACCTAATAACTGGTTGGGCCACCCTTAGCAGCAACAACTGAAATTAAGCGTTTGCCATAACTTGCAATGAGTCTTTTACAGCGCTGTGGAAGAATTTTGGCCCACTCATCTTTGCAGAATTGTTGTAATTCAGCCACATTGGAGGGTTTTCAGGCATGAACTGCCTTTTTAAGGTCATGCCACAGCATCTCAATAGGATTCAGGTCAGGACTTTGACTAGCCCCAACCAGTTATTAGGTTTAGGGGGTTGATCCTAAATAGTACAGACTAGAGCCCGACCAATAAATTAGCCAGGCCAATATATCGGCCGATATTAGCCCATTGCAGATGTATTGGTATCATGTATATGTCAGCCAGTAAATGACAAGAACTTGAAAGTACTGAAATGCCAAAGGTATGTTTTCAAACAGTGTCACCATTCTATAGTTTGTCAACCAGAGAGTTCTGACAAGTTTATTTTTTTAACTGTGAAATGTCCTACATTTCTTGGTCGCATGTTAAAAAAACAAATTTAAGGGAACCATATCAAAAGTTAGTATCCATCATTTATTTTGAACTGAACCTTACTAAACCCAAATATTCACTGGTGCTTGAAATGTAGCAAAGTACAATACTTGAGATAAAAAATACTTAAGAATGAGAGAAAATATTATTCGCTGTTTCCACCTTTGCATACAGGCTAACCTTTCACCCACTCTCAGTCATGTTGTTCATCGTGTCATGGTCTTCACATTTCAATTGTATTGTGAATTGTGGAACGCAACTTGTGATGTTAAGAGTATCATATTCCTCTGTCCCCCACCCTCTCTAATGTATCTCTCAGAGCGTTGTCAGCAGGAGATAGACCAGGTGTTGGAAGGGAAGGATCGGGCCAGTTTTGACGACAGACACCACATGCCTTACATGCAGGTATATCATCAGATAGATTTTTTATAATAATTTCACTTTTGAGTGGTCATGACTCAAAGGCTCTAAAGGTAGGTAATTTGCAAAAGTGTAAAAGTCAAACAATAAATCTGGTGAGAGAATACATTTATGTTGGGGTCCTTGCCACAGAACAAAACAAAACTTACTCTGTGGAGTTGGAGATCATTTGTAATCATTGCTTCTAAACAATTTTTTGCCTGGTTGTAGACATATTACTGGTGGGTTCCCATATTGCAAGTTGATTGGTCTGCTTTTTTGTGGCATTGTTTTGATAAAGCATAAGAACATGTTTTTTAAATCTCTCTTCATCCAGGCTGTGATCCATGAAGTGCAGAGGATAGCCAACACTGTTCCACTCAGCGTCTTCCACTGTACGACTAAAGACACCGAGCTCATGGGATATTCCATTCCCAGGGTAAGAAGCAACTGGTTTTAAATTGTTTTTGGCAATAGTGACAGAATAGTGTAGTGCTGTGGAAAGAAACCTCACAGTATTGTATAGCAGCTGTTTGTACCATACTTAAGGCACAAACATTACTTTTACTTAGGTAGCTTGAGTAAATCTTGACCTCTTACATATGTTTTGTATGTTGTTCCTCTATGCCCTTTCTTCTTTTGCTTCATTTTCTCCTCAGGGTACGATGATCATCCCTAACCTGACCTCAGTGCTGAATGAGGAGGGACAATGGAAATTCCCTCATGAATTCAACCCTGAAAACTTCCTCACTGACCAGGGAGAGTTTGTTAAACCAGAGGCCTTCATGCCTTTCTCTGCAGGTATGAGAGCATAAAAAACAAACAGCAGTATGGGTCTCATTGTATCACCTGCAGTGGCATGCACAGATAGGGTGGGTTTAATCAAACTGTTGTAGATGACTTTGAGGGGTTTTTTTATGTCTCAGGTCCTCGTATGTGTCTCGGAGAAGGTCTGGCTCGTATGGAGCTCTTCCTCATCATGGTGACGCTGCTGAGGAAGTTTGAGTTCATCTGGCCTGAGGATGCAGGGGAGCCAGACTACACACCCGTCTTTGGGGCCACTCTGACTCCCAAACCTTATCGCATGAAGATACAACTCAGGGCAACGCAGTAAGGCGGTCTGCAGACACACAGGAGAAACATGGGAGATGCTCCCATATTAACACAAGCAGCCATTAACTCCTGAGAACAAATATGATAAAAACAGTGGAGGGCTTGAGTAACCGGGTCATGATTTCTGGAAAGAGACATTGCTGTTGAGTTTTTCAAATGTATTTTTTTGGCGTTTTGAGCACCACAAGCCGAGTGCCATTTACTGTAGTTCCATTATATTAAAAAAATGCAGACATCTCTATGGCGATATCTCCAAAACTTGGCAACACCAAAACAATCTAGATGGATAAACAGCACTACAGGTAAGAGGAAAAATGTGTATACACAGTCAACAGTGTTTGTTTTTTTGTTGTCCCGAACCTTAACCACGTCTTTATTACTGTAACCATGACAACAAAGGTCCCCTAACCTTAACGAAACATTAATTTTAACCCAAAGCACGATGTTTCCCTTACCCTTAACAAAGACCTTATTTTAACCCAAAGTTTGATCTTCCTCTAAACTAACCATAGAGTTGAAAAATAAATCAAAAAACCTATTATTATTATTTTTCAACAGTGATTTGCAAACCGGTTTTGCAATGAATAGACGTGGCGTGGACAAACAACGTATTTTGTTGTTTAATTTGGAGGACTTGATTCCATTACATGTTTTGATATGTAATTGATTCATATGGAATTGATATGATGGAGGCCATTCTGGTCAAATTGTCATGTTTTTAGTCTCATGTGTAACATTCCTCGCAATAGTATTTTAATGATATGCATTTATGAGTTAAAAAAATAAACTGCAATATTAATATAATCTTATCAGTCTTCCCATTACGTCTGTTGTTTTGGTTGATAGACTGTACATTAAACACAAAATGGCAAAAATAAATAAATACATACAATATAATTGCATGATGGGGTGACAATGACAGAGGTCTTAACTGCAGCCTGAAAGAGCTGGCCATGTTCTCAGAAATGACCATAGAGTGGAATCAACACCTCTGTCACAGTGTCATTGGAAACCATACAAAGGGAGAAAACAGATGGGAAAAAAACAACAACATACAAACTTCATAAAGGTACTGTAGTTTTACTATGGGCTGATCTGGTGGAGTGCATTATATCGCACAGCTGTACCTAATAAACATAATTCAGTACATTTTAAACAATACATTTTTAAAGCTGCATTTCTCAGTATGTATTGTATTTTTGAGCCAACCATAAAAGTTAGCAATAAGTGTATTATTTTCTTCTTTCTGTTATTTCTGCTTTCTTTCATTAAAAAGTCATTAAAAAAGACAAAAGTAAAGTTATCCTGGTTTAACCATAGACTGTATACAAAGTAAGCAGTATGTATAGTAAAACAAATTATAAGTGTGGTAAAGTTAGTCACAAAATGTTGAAGTTACAAAAGTGTTACTAGAAAGCTGCAATAACAACCAGGTGTCAAGGTTAACTGCATTAAAGGTGGGGGAATGCGATTTCTAATCCAAAACACGTCCTTTTGTCAAATTCAGCGAATATCTCCTCACAGGCTGCTAGCTGTCCGTTCTGTGTGTGCGCTGAAAAAAACTCTGGTGTTTGTACACTGCCCTGGCTCTGTAAATGGGAAATAAACTGCCAGTATATGGCACTCCCACAAGCCGAGTGCCATATAGTCCCATTATATTCAAGAAAGGCAGACATCTCTACGGCTGATATCTCCAAAACCAGACAACTCACACCAAAACAATCTAGATGGATAAACAGCACTACAAGTAAGAGGAAAAATGTATGTATTTTTGATTTGGGGGTGAACTGTCCCTTAAAGACAGATAGTTCATGGCTCCTTCAAGTGGACATCACTGGATAATGGATTTAACATTCAAGTTGATTTTGATAAAAACCGTTTTATGTACATATCTAGATATATATAAAATAGGTTATTCATCTATTTTATATATTTCTAGAACAAGATACAGGAAAAGGCATCCATCTTTCTCTGACTGAAGTTTAGATCCTCATTTTGGCCAATCAAGGGCAATTCTTTCAGCAATGATCCATGCTAAAAGACTAGAGTCCAACTTAAAACAAGGGACGACTCCTGCATGGGCTCTGTAGGATAGTTGAAAGGCCCAAGGTCAGCTGCTGCGTGGAAGGGACGCAGCTGCGTCATTTGTAGTCGTGATGCATCTGTCTGTGGTTGTTTTGCGTCTGTTTGTAGTCATTTTTTTGTCTCTCTGTGGTCGTTTTGTCTCTTTGTGGGCATTTGAGGTCTCTGTAGTCATTTTGTTTTTCAAAAGCTGAACCAGAGATTTGTCTTCAAGTTCAAAATTGAAAGAATTCATATGTTTTATCAAAGTTACATTTTGGAACATGAAATGATGTCTAAAAGATTTATCAAAGTAATTGGGTCCAATTGGTTTATTCTTTATAGTAAACAGTGCATTTATGATCAGAGACACAGGTATCTTGAGTGCAAAGTAAGTTTACTGAAAAACCAAAAGAGACCAAATCCATGTATGACTGGGCCAGAGACATGTTGGAAAAAGTTTAAGTCATTCTGAGGTGTTCCCAAGCTACTATTATTATTATTATGTGACCTCTCCACTGTGCTTTACCTTCTTCAGAAGGTAAATCAAACATTAGGAGCATGGAAAGTTTCTCACATCAGACAAGACTGAGGATTGAGGCATGTCCAGTGAGGAACATTTAGCATGTCTTTAAAATTTGAGTTGTTTTATTAGTTGTTGTGTCAGTGATAACTGTGGTGGCCAGACTCTTATCTCCTGCGGCAGATCTTTGGGCCAAATCAGTGGGTAACGCATAAATAACCTTATGCCGTAACTCTGCAGGCCACATGACTGTGCAAAGGTTGTGTGGGTTTGGAAAGCTAATATAATGGCAGAGCCAGAATGAAAAGGAGAGTGTAAATTCATAAGACTCAATTTCATCATGTGTGCATCTGTGGCTCTACTCTTGGTGGCTGTTTTGCTCTTCCTGTTCCTCTTTCAGACCCACAGAGCCAAAAATTTCCCTCCAGGCCCCCGACCTATCCCCATCTTTGGGAACTTGCTGCAGCTCAGTCTGGAGAGCCCCATTGCAGATCTGGAGAGGGTAAAGTAAAATAATGTTACTAAGATACTGAATTCATGTACTGATGGATTATTTAAAATTCTATAGAGTGACACTCTTTTAATCCAAAAATGGTCATTATTTTTGCATCTCTGTTTTTTACTGTGTCACACTGTATGTATCTGACTTGAACTCTGTTTCTCTACTTCTTAGCTAGGGATTGGGAAAATCATGGATTTTGCTTAATACAAAATCATTTAATAGCCTTTGTTTCACACCAGAGGCAGAAAATGCTATGCTCAGGCTTGTCTGGTGAGCTGAGTCCGTCACCCAAAATGACCCAAGACATTCATCTGGGGTGACTTATTCTGTCATCATATACTGGATTATTTATCAGCATTGAGCAATAAAAGTGCTTTAAAGTGAGGCAGATCATTCTGTTAGATGAGAAATATCTATCAAAGTGGATGTAGCAGCAATATGTGCTTAAAGTAATATCACTCATTTAACTGCTACCACTACTCCTACTAATAGCAACTTGAATCATTACAGTGGCAGATGATTGCACTGCATAAAGGTCATAATTCATAAATCCTAGTAATTGTAATCTACTATGTCTTTGTCCCCAGCTGGCCAAACGCTATGGTAACGTCTACAGCCTTTTCATTGGTTCCAGGCCTGCTGTCATCATCAATGGGCTGCAGGCCTTGAAAGAGGCCCTGGTCAACAAAGCTGCTGACTTCTCTGGCAGACCACAAGACCTAATGGTCAATCATGTTGTACAAATGAAAGGTACAGAGCTAGTTCTAGCTTTTTGTCTAGAGTGACTTTCATTGGATGCCATCATTCATTCATTCCTGATAAGTATGGTGTCCTGTCACCCTGTGCTGTTTGGGATTAATTTCTCTGGTGAGTTGTTGCTCTGATGTCACCAGGGTCCATACATAGTCATTTATTATACTCAGTGGTGTAGCACAAAAATCTACATACCAATATTAACCCATTCTGACACACAGGTAGGAAGTTGTGTTCACAAAACAGCTGATTCCCCTCTGATTGTTTTCTTTCTTGCTCCTGTCTTTCTTTTCTCTTTTGGTAGCTTGATTTGACTTGTTTTCTAATCACATGATTGCTCAACTGAAATGGGCATGTTTGTTTTCAGAGGGCAGATGGTTCACCTTAAGACAACAAAGTCAAATTGCACAAATCTCACTTATCCTGATGCCCAGTGATCGTGTCCAAACTCTGATGCTTGATCAGTTTTGACACACACTTTATTGTGGGTCTCAGAATAAGCACAGTCAAATTCATAGTGACTCACCATATTAACCAGTGGTGGCAGAAGTATTTATATCCTTTACCAGAGTAAAAATATAAATACCACAGTGTAATAATACTCCATTACAAAGTCTTGCACTGATAATTTTACTGAAGTAAAAGTACATAAGTATGACCAGAAAACTACTTGAGTATCAAAAGTACTTTTTAAGCAGAATGGCACCCATCACAGTGTCATACACGTATATCTTATTATTCTTAATGCATTGATGTGTAAGCAGCATTTTAATGTTGGAGCTGGTTGTACTAATTTTTACCTACTGCTGTTGGGTAGTTTTGATGTAAAATCTACAGTTGTTAAATAGAATATTGTGGGGTAAAATGCACAACATTTCCCTCTAAAAGGTATGGAGTAGAAGTTTGAAGTAGCATCAAGTGGAAATACTCAAGTACGAAATTGTCTTAACTACAGCACTTAGTTACTGAGTAAACTGGCAAAGCAAGAACAAATATATTATACCAGTACATTGTCTTTTCACAGAGAAATAATACTTAACTAAAAAAACTTAAAATTACTGGTTCTGCAGTGAATGCCCCCTGTGACTGATATATACGATATGACACTGTTAGATTGTTAATACTGATGCATCTATGTGTAAGCAGCATTTTACTGTTGTAGCTGCCCCAGGTGGAGCTAGTTTTAATTATTTTACCCTCAAAGGGTCACAAGTAAATCTGAGCAGTTGAGAGATCATTAATGCAGTAGGAACAAAGAAAAAACTAAGTTCTGCTACACAATGTTCTACTCATTATTTGGATTCTGGGCTGAATCTTTACTTTTATGTGAAATATTGAATAATTTTACCTTGTAGGTTATTTACAGTAAATTAAACCATTTTGCAAGTTTAAAGAGGAAATCAATCTTAGGAACTGAGAACCTAAAATGAGGGGCCCCAACTAGACACTGATTTTATGTCAGGGGTCACAAGCCAAAAACAAGTCAATGTAGTGTATTTTACAAATTAATCATATGTTGTTGTTTTTTTACATAAAATCTTAATCTGAAAAGTAACTAATAACTATATCTGTCATGTCAATAAATGTAGTGAAGTATAAAGTATGATATTTAATATTTCATACTTACTTAAGTACAGTACTTGAGCAAATGTACTTAGTTACTTTCCACCACTGGATGGTAGTATTAGTAATGACACTGAGATTAACAGCAATGCACTCTGCTGAACATATTTTCTTGCTCAGCAGAGTGCATTGCTGTTAATCTCAGTGTCATTATTAATGTTATGTGTTGATGATGGTGGGTCAGAAGGCAGCTCAAGCAGTTGTTAATAATAATATGGACATTTAAACTTGCACTGAAACATTCAGTGCATTTTGCTTTTATAAATGTTTTTTACAGTGAAACTGAATACACTTTTTCTTCCTGTAGCTCATGCTCCCGGAGTGATTCTAGCTGATTATAACCCTGGCTGGAGAGAGCAACGGCGCTTTGGTCTGATGACCCTGAGAAACCTTGCTCTGGGGAAACAGTCCATGGAGCAGAGCATTCTGGGAGAGATAGATCACATCATAAAGCTATTGGAGCAGAGTGTTGGTATGTCCATTTTGCTCACAAACAGGACACAGCTAAACACACTTTGTTTATACAGCTAAACACTGATATTGCGCAGGACATCAGGATCTAGAAATTGATCTTTTTAACTCTGTACTGAAAACCAGAAACCCAGAAGTCAATATCTTTATCTTGTTTTTTTCTCCTTATATCTTTTTTCTCTTTTTTTAAATTTAAGTATATGAGGTTTAGACAATTAGTGACTATTTTGGTCAATGTCATGTCCAAGAATCGTTGTTCATGTTGTTTTTGCAGGTAAGACCATGAATCCACACCTGCTGTTCCACTGTGCAGCCTGCAACGTCATCTGCCAAGTTCTGTTTGCTCGGCAGTTCGACTATGAGGATGAGTTCATGAAGTTTTTTGTTGGCTTTTTTCATGAGACTTCCAAAATAATCAACGGGCGCTGGGGTATGGTGAGTCACATTTTTGACAACAAAACCACTCAATGACATAGCAACACTACTATAAATGTAGAGTGAATATGTAAAGTTGCTCAGTAAAAGCAGTGTGAGATAGATGATGAATACTGAACCATTATATCTCTTATCTGAAATGATCTAGATTAGCTTGTGAACAATACATGTTAGAACAAAAAGAAGTGGATATGGAGATTATCTCAGTACTACAGTACATTGTACCTTTTTATTATTGGTACATAGTTATTTAGCAAACCAACTAATTTATTATCAAATTGCCACTGAGAACTGTAACACGGCTCTCTCCCATACAGATATATGACTCTATTCCTCTAGTGCGCAACCTACCACTGCCCTTCCAGAGAGCCTTTAAGATGTTCAAGGTATGTTTTGTAAAGTGTTAATTTCAAAGTCTGGCAAAAAAACATTAAATTACCTGTTTTCCCAGGTAAGTGACAACAGCCTTCCCAAACTCACACTTGGCAGGATTTAGCATCAGCAATGCCTCAGCAAGCTGCCAGAACACTAATGTCAAAGTGGAAATATGTTTTTCCCAGGTGTTGGAGTACACGACGAGATACACCTTACAGTGAGGCGATCTTTAAGTACTATATGCATCAGGCACTGGAAAGTGGCAGGTGCATTCCTCATACCAAACGCCATCACTGTATACTGCAAAAAGTGGTCCAGGTTTACAAACGCAGAGGCATTAGAAGCTCTGGGGCTCAAAGGAACCTACCAGTATCCTTTAAGTCAAACTTTGTGATAACCACAGCCGGTCCAATGCTGTCAATACAGTCCTCTATGCGAGTCAAGGGAAAGTAGTACTAGTAGTCACTGCGTTAACTGAAATCTGTACAGAAACAGGGAGTGCCATGAGATTTAGGAGCCAGTAAACACAGGGAGCTCCAGGGACTATGACTAGGCCGGGCTAAACCATTTTCCAGCAGGTACTCAGCCTCGTTCCTCATTATCTCTCTATTTCCTACTGGACAATGATAAGCATGCTGTTTGATGCGAGCAGCAGAATCAATATCATGATGCAACATGGTAGTACATGACTGCACATCACTAAACAGAGTGGGGTAGGAACCGACCAAGTTGATTATATCATCACGCTCGTGTTCCGACAGGTAGGACAGCTGTGATGCAATGCTAGTCAAAAACTCGGAATTGGACAAATTACTACACTGCTAACTGTCAGCACACATAGTCAAACCATCATCAGAGGGGATCCCACACAAACCAAGAAAGCAGAGCTCTCTTCTGGGGCAGCAGTCTCCAGAGTTTTTTCCTGCTTCCCCTGAACAGCTTCTCAGAAATGATAGGCTTTCAACATGTTAATGTGGCACAAATGTGTTTTTCTTTGCTGCTCAGGTGTGTGTACAACATAATCTGTGTCAGACACCTTGTTTTTCACCACATAGGGACTGGAGAAACAAGCAGAAAGAGCAGACATTGGCAGAAGAACTAAAACTTTATCACCAGTCTGAAACACCTGTCGCTCCATCACTTTCCTGTCAAACCACTCCTTCATACCACCCTGGGAAGAGGAGAGAGCTTCTCTTGCCAACTAGAACACGCAATACAACTGTTCCCTGCACTGAGAGACTGGAAAATCCAGCACATTAGTCTTTGTACAAGAACTAGACATAAAATGCTCCTTTAATACCTTCAGAGGGCCATGCACATTGTGACCAAACACAAGTTCAGCAGGACTGAACCTAAGCGACTCCTGTTTAGCATTATGGATGGAAAAGAGACCAAAAGGTACCCCTTCATCCCAGCTCTTCCCTGTATCTTGACAGTACTTACGCAACATTGACTTCAGAGTTTGGTGCCAGCGTTCAAGTGCACCCTGTTACTCTGGATGATAGGTGCTGGACACAGAGTGAGACACCCAAGGACTGCAAAGTCTGTTTAAAGTTTTGGAGAGAAAATTCGTTCCCCACTCGGTCTGCACAACCTTCAGAAGCCCAAAAGTGGTAAAGAACTTTATTAAAGTGCTAGTGATGGCTGGGGTGGTAATCTTCCACAATGGAAATGCCTCAGGGAACCCAGTGGAAACCATTACCAGAAACTAGCTACCTGACTTTATTTGGGGCAATGGACCAACACAATAACAATGACATGCTCAAAGGGCTCACCAACAGTGGGAATAGGGTGCAAAGGGGCTGGAGGCACTAGCTGATTTGGTTTGCCCACAACCAAATCAGCAAGTGTGGCAGGTTTTTCAGAAACGCACCACATCTGCCTTCATACCTGGCCAAAAGAAATGTTTTAAGACACAGTTGTACATTTTAGTGACCTCCAAATGACCAGACCACAAGTGCTCATGTGCTAGCTCAAGCACATGCTGTCGACATTTGTTGCTTTTGCTTTTCATTACACATACTAGGATTCTCAACGGCTGCGGCAAAACCTTTTGCTAACGATTGTTCACCTTTCTGAGCGCTGACGAGAGCCTCATGTCAATATCATCCTGGGCTGGCTTATGGGCCTGAGCTGGGGTCAGAACACTAACTGGAAACACTCTGGATGATGTTGGACCAGGTCACCAAGCTCAGTATCAGAAATGGGAACACCAACAACCTCAGGAACAGGAAAAATGTCACCACCAGCTATCTCATTTCCCATGACGAAATCAATACCGTCAATAGGGAAACAGGATCGGACAGCTAACAGGAAAAAAACAGTAATCAACTAAGACTGCACATGTATGCGATGAAGAGGTGCGGGCACTAAACTCATTCCAATACCTCTCACCACAGCTCACATCACAGGCAGATTCAGCACCCAGGAGCAGGACACTGGAGAGAATGATGGACTGCGAGCAAGCAGTGTCTCGCAGCACCGTGATCGGGCACTGGTCCTCAGCCTTCCCTGTAAGAGACACAAACCCATCAGAGATGAAAGATTTAAAGCAGTCATCTGGCTCACTTTTTTTTTGTGACAGACTGACCACCGGGATACACAGTTTTAATTAGCCCCACACCCTTCGGTTTGGAACTGCTGCTTGCTGCTTTCGTTGCAGTGTTAGACAGTCAGCCACCAGATGACCAGGCTTGTGACCAAAAACTCCCCCACAGTTTCTCATCTCTAGCACCTGACACCGGCAAAGTGGCACAAGTGACTGGCATGTCACCAGCAGCCTGCTGCAGAGTGGTTACCTTCTGCTCATTTAGGTAATGATGGTACACTCAGTTCTTAAATTCTTTAAGCAGCATGAGCTCACAATCAGAAGTCTTCAGCCTTACACAAGGAACACCATCGGTCAAGTAGGACCCCTTGTTGTTTTTGTAAGGCTTCAAAAACACTGTCTATATGCCTCTGGAGCCAGCTCATACACTCACAAAATGGTGCGTTTTACTTTTTCATAAACAACACTGTCTTCAACAGACAGGGATGAACAAGCCTCCTGAGCCTTACCAGCTAGCTTACAATGCAAAAGAAATGCCCACACATCTCACGGCCAATGCAAAGCAACTGCAATACGCTCATATGCACTAAAATATGACTCAACCTCACACTCTCTAAAAGCGGGGACCACAGAAATATGCACTGGAATCAGAAATAGAGCGTGCACCGACAGTGACCTTCTGCAGTACTAACTGGTGCGTTTTAATGGCCGTTTCAGCCTCCAACCTTTTCAGCTCCAACTCTCTCCGGAGAGAGAACTCCGGCCTATAAATGAAACAATTTTCAGATCTCCTTTCAAAATTAATCCTGGACGAGCCCCCAATTATGTTACATCCCCAGAAAGGCCAGGGGATGACGGGAGTAATAAATTAATTTATAACCCCAGGTTTTTAAAAGGAGGGAAAGGAAAACAGTTGTATGAAGACAAAAATATGTTTAATTTACAATATAAGTAAATACAAGGTTCAACACAAATGTGCTTCTTCAAACTGGAAGAGGCCGGTCCACGAGTCACTTGTCATGAGTCACAGCACGCACACACACAGGCAATCATCAGCAGTTCTCCCCAGGCTTTTAAGCTCCCACTCCTGACTGGAAGTGGACTCAGGTGTGATCCACAAGTAATGAGAGGGAAGAGCAGAACCTGGAGAGAGGGGAGAGGAGGATACAGACACAAATACACTCACAGCACTAAATGTTTCTAAAACTTGATAAACCTGTTTATTTCTTGCCAGATTGCACATGTAAGACGTTTGGAGGTGTTGGCTGAAAACAAAAAGACCCGAATTCCTGGTAAACCACGGCATTTCATAGACTGCTACCTGGATGAACTGGATAAGGTGTGTGTGTGTGTCTTTTTGTTAACAAGAAGAATTCTGTTCAGAGCAGCTGGTATGAACCTATGAACTGGCATGATGTTGATTGGTAAAACATTTTTGCTGCAGCGGCGGTGACAGAATGCACAGTATTTACTCACTCTTTCTCTCTCTTGTCTGCTTGCAAAGAGAGGAGATGATGGCTCGTCATTTTCTGAAGACCAGCTTTGTGCATTTATTTTGGATCTTCACTTTGCTGGGACTGACACAACTGCCAACACCCTGCTCACTGCCTTCCTCTACCTAATGAACTATCCACAGATACAGGGTAGCCTATATGTATCTGTCAGTCTCTACTTTATTTAGCCATGCTAGAGGCTCTAGGGATGGCAATGTCAGCCAGTCTGACTGAAATATCTCAAGAGCTGTTATATGGATTGACATGAAATTTTGTATTGTATTTTGTTTTGACATTCGTAGTTCCCAGGTGATGTATCCTAATGACTTTGATGATCCCCTGACCATGAGGTTGACATTTGTGGTTTTCAGTTAAATATCTTGACAATTATTGAATGAACTGCCATGAAATTTGGTACACACAGTCATGGTCACCAGACAATGAATTGTAATCGCTTTGGTGATCCTCTGACTTTTGATGTAGGGCCATCATCAGGTCAAAGTTTGAATTTACTCTTTTACTTTGGCTTATGACCAAATAACTGAAAAACAAATGACATTTCCATCAGCCTCAGCTGTACTTTGTACTAATTAGCAAATGTTAGCATGCTAAATTAACATGGAGAACAACAATAAACATTACACCTGCTAACCATCAGCATGTTAGCAGTGTCAGTGTGAGCATGTTAGCATGCTGACATTAGCATTTAGTTCAAAGCTCAGTACAGCATCAAAGAGAAGCTTGCGTGGCAGTAGACTCATGTTTATCGTATGACTATTCCTCTTTTTCAGGGGTTCAGTCTGAGACAATGACATGGCAAACTGATGCTTATCCATGGACAAAAGATCTTTTTAAACATATTTGTCTCACTTTATTTTTGTCACATGGACAACACACCTGCATGTCATTTACTATCTCTACAAACAGTTTGAAACAGTTTCCTTTTGAATCAGCTTACACAGTTCAGGCTGTCATGTAGCTCATACACTTGCATTGTTCTCTCTTTCTGTTAACTGTCTCACTTTTTGTCTCCCACTGTCCATGCTGTCTTTCTCTCTGTATTCCTCAGAGTGCTGTCAGCAGGAAATAGACAAAGTTCTGGATGGGAAGGATCAAGCCACTTTTGAACACAGACACCAGATGCCCTATGTGCAGGTACAAGGATTATTGGATCATATTCATGTTCACACATCCTATTTTGTATCTGATTTTTGTTTTTTCAAAATGCTGTGAAGTGTAAAATCTCAGTTATCTAAAATATCTGAGATGTAGTGTGATGCTTTAACAGCTGTCTCTGTCATGCAGGCTGTCATTCATGAGATCCAGAGGATGGCTGACACTGTTCCTCTTAGTATTTTCCACTGCACCACTAAAGACACAGAGTTAATGGGATACTCCATACCCAGGGTAAGAAGAAAATATAATTGGTGTCAGAATTCAAATTAATTTTATTTACATAGCACCAATTCATAACACAAGTTATCTCATAGCACTTTTCCTATAGAGCAGGTCTAGACCGTACTCTTTATAATATTATTTACAGAGACCCAACAAATCCAAAAGAATTAAAAAAATATATAGAAAAGGCTTATCATAGGAATATCCCTCTGAGCACTTACAGGCCAAATTTACTTTAGAATTGTGTGTCCAAGAAACTTGAGTGAGAGAAATTATGCTAAAATTTCCAGTCTTTACAACCATCTTTACAATGTGGTTCTATGAAGCACTTTTCAAACCCACAGAACTTAATATTATAATCAGGTGGACATCCATGTGTATAAAATTATTCAAATAGATATTTAGACTATTTACAATGTAGCTTTGTAGCCATTAAAAACATAACATCTTGGGTTTGAATATATCACTCAATTTAAGCATCATACAGCTTCAATGAACCGCAATATGCTAAATTTAATCAAGAGTTTAAGATGTTAAATGATTTGTATGAAAATGCTCATTTCTCCATGGTTTATGTGCCTTTTACATTTTACTGATACATTTATTATTATTCATTTTGATAAAAAAAACATCTGGGCAGCATTACATTTCATCCAAAACAGATTTGCTGTTGTAAATTAGTAATAGTTTAGACTTAAAATCATGTCACATAAAAAATGTCAGAAGAATTCGGTGTCATTCTGTAATTCTTATGGTTTTAGTTGTAGAGTATCAAAGATTGTTTCATACCTTTCTGTGTAGTTAGAAAGTTGTGAGTATTGATGTGTGAATTGTGAATGTATCTTTTAACATTTTTTGTTAGCATTAAAACATATTTTTGGCATCCAGATTGAACCTACGGGTTTCTGATTAAATGCGACTCAGTGTAAAAGCATGGGAAAGAGGATCCACAGTGGTGAGAGTCATAGTAGTCATTTTAATAGACCTTTTTTCTTCTTTGTTGTTTGTACTTCAGGGAACCATTATCATCCCCAACCTGTCGTCAGTACTGAATGAGGAGGGACAGTGGAAAACCCCCCATGAATTCAACCCTGAAAACTTCCTCAATGAGAAGGGAGAGTTTGTGAAGCCAGAGGCCTTCATGCCTTTTTCTACAGGTGAGTGAAAATGATTATTACATTCATAGATAGACTGACAGATTGATTGGAAGGTTTGATTGAGGAAATATCATTAGGTAATTAGGTAAACATTAAAAAATGTTGGTATTTTAACCTGCAGGTCCTCGTATGTGTCTTGGAGAGGGTCTGGCTCGTATGGAGCTCTTCCTCATTGTGGTGACTCTGCTGAGGAGGTTTAAGTTCGTCTGGCCTGAGGATGCAGGGGAGCCAGACTACACTCTTGTTTTTGGGATAACCCAGACCCCCAAACCTTATTGCATGAAGATCCAACTCAGAAAAACTATTCCAAGACAGAGGTCATCCTAATACTGTAATTGGCTTACTGAAACATTGAACAAAATTCAACTTTTCAACATAAAACCACTTTTGGTTAAAGCTGCACTAATCAATATTGTTATATGAACAATGGATCAAATGACTATGTGTATGTGAAAGGGTTTACTTGTAGTGACGAACCCATGGATAATTTTCACAAACTCTGCAGTTTCCCTTACCTCTACAGCGCTTTATTGTGTCTTTCAGCTTGTTGTTTTGGTTTTACAGCACACAACAACTCTCGTCAACCTAGTTTCCAGCTATTCCTATAGCTATAGCTAAATCCTTTATTTAAACAGGTTGTCTCATTGAGACCGAAATCTCCTTTTTTAGAGAGACCTGTGCACAAGAGAACATATACAGTATGAACATGGACAAAAAAACAGAAATTCGCACAAACACTCAATTTACATAATCAGAACAGTATTTACACATTTAGAAAAACTTGCTTTAGTCTAATATTTTAAAATCATCAAAAGAAATTAGATATTTTTGTAACTCATCTTTGTGAGTAGCATAGTGTTTAAAACCTGATTTTCCAAGTTCTGTTTGAACACACAGTATAGACAAAGTTAAAATATAGTTGCAGGAGACCAAAGCACAACTAGAAGAAAGTGAATATTTCAATTTGAATGCTAATGAATTCTAATGTTGCTCCATGTCTGCTGGATTTGTAAAGAGGCAACTGTTTGTTTGCATTTAAGCTATAGCAGGTTTATCATGTGTGTGTGATGTTCAGCTTGCTGTGGAGTTCTGCCCCAAGTGGCTGTAATCAATATTTTTGTAATAACAATGTATCAAATGACAATGTAAAAACAATGTGAAAGGGGTTGTTCTTTGTGATTAACCTATAGAGAATTGTCACCTGAATCTGCAGCTCCCCGCTGCTTTATGTAGCTTTATAATGGGTTTCAGCTCATTGTTTAGCTGTCCAGCCCGCATCTTTAGTATTTTGGTTCACTCTCACTGCTCTCATAGTATTGTTTTTTGCCAGGCAGCTGTTTTCAGTAAAAAAACTCTTAAAAACCCACTGTACACTAGCTGCTCAGCACCAAATGGCAAATATCCAAAGTTAGCGACTAGCTGCTCAACACAGTAGAGCATTTAGCTGCTAAAAAGCCAGATATTTCCATTAGGAGTTGTTAGAGGCCAAAAACGGAGCTAAAAGACAGTGAATATTGGATTCATCAGGTGGCCAGAAACACAACTCTGAATTAATGATAATGTTGGTCTGTATCCGCTGGATGTGTAAATAACTAGCTGCATGCTAACAAGTTTGCCATATCAACTTAAAAGTTGTATATCAGTGTTTACAAATTGTTTCTGCCACCCTCAAGTGGCCCAAAAAAATGGATTAATGCAGCTTTAAGCATCACAGAGGAAAGACAAGAATTTCTATAAACTACATTGTGATCTTTATTGAACAAAGCTGCTAATTGTAGTCATAATGTAGTTTACAGTTTGTAAATCATAGCATTATATTTTATCAGATGAAACTATAAACTCTGAATCCAAAGATTTTCTATTTTTCACTTACAATCAGACTGATGTAGTGATTATCATAAAACTTATTACTCAGTGTTCCCTTGTTACCAGTGTAAAATTTAAGTTCTAAAATTATGTACATTTTTCATCAAATTAACAAAGTTGTGCAACATCATGTGTAGGATGGAGTGTCCACAATGGAAAATGTTCATTGTCTGGGGAGCATTAATTTGTCTAATAAATTCAGTGTAAATCTGCCCTTAGATTTTGATATAACTTGTGTACAAGTGGAAATTTTGACCTGATGGTGGCAGTAAAGGAACGGTCATGGAGTCACCAAAATCACCAGGATTCGTTCTGTGGGGACTATTATGATAAGAGTATTTTTACATTTAATACTTTAAGTATATTTATTAGTATTAGGACTTTTACTTGTAATTGAGTATTTTTCTACTGTGTATTAATACTTTTACTTGAGTAAATGATCTGAATACTTCTTCCACCACTGACCAAAGTGTTGGGCAGACTGACAGTCATGGATTCACTTACCCTGTTATGTCCCCTCCCATAAACCTACATTGCCAGACACTAGAACGTCTCTGTTTGTGATTAAATCAGTTAGTTAAAAGTTAAACAATTAGGTCAGCATAGTTGTTGTGGTGTTACTGCACAAACAGTACAGTACGTCCACTTCTTAACAACATCAAGACGTTTGCGATAATTCTCAGAAATAACAAGGGACCTGTCTTCTTTTCTACCTGCCATAGAGGTACACTGAACCCTGCACAATTCAGTTTAACCAGTAGCTTTTTGGATGGTTGGACAGTGATGTATTATTGACGCTTTTGTGTGGATGCTGTATTGTTTTACTGGGTGGTCTATTGATTGTCAGTGGGAGGCCGGGGGGAGGGGCCGGGGGAGGGGGGGGGGCGTATGGGTGTGTGCTGACGTGGACCCTCTGTGATGACACTGAGTTGGATGACTGCTGTGGCAGGGAGGACAGAGACAGAAACTGAAAGAGCCACAAAGATAGATTAAATGTGGATATAGAAAGTGAAAATCAGAGACAAGGTGAGATTGTGTCAACAAGGACTTACAGAGACAGTTTGACTGATTGAAATGGAATCGAAGAGACTGAGACAAACTTGGGATTATCAGTAACGGATCATCAGAAGTGGAGTTTCTCAAACATGGACTAGTCTGGTAGTCTGTACATACATACGCACACACACATATACACACACCGTCTACACACACATTTAGTTTCCTTTAGTGAGCTGTCTTGGCAGTGGACAGGTGTCAGTATGCAGGAGTCTCCAGGTGCCATGGGTGTAGATGGCAGCTATGCCAGCAATGTTCCAGCCTTTCTCACCAAGTTGTGGACCCTGGTGGAGGATCCAGATACCAACCACCTCATCTGCTGGAGTGCTGTGAGTCCGTCCTCAGGACATACTGTACATGATGCTGTAGTAACTCTGTGAGGAATGTAATTGGCTGTGGCATTACATTTCCACCAGTGTGTTTTAGTGTACTGGCCACATTCATCAAAAGTAATTTCAGCTTACAAAAAAACAAAAAGAGTACAACGTAAGAACTATGTCCTCCAAACCACCATCATCTTCCTCAGTGAACACACTGTAATACTAGTGTTCATCATCTATATGCTGTTCTTTGTTTAGGAACAGTCCATTTTGATAAAATGATCAGCAAATTTTACTGTTTTGCACAAGTCAAAAATAAGTCTAAATTTTGAAAATCTTTAATGAGAATGACACACATTATTCACAGCGCTGATCAGAAAATACGTTTAAACAAACAGTAAACTTCATCAGGATAATAAACTTGAACAAATAAGATTAATAAAACATGAGTCAATACATATTGAGCTAGCAATTTAACTGCCCGAATGGAGGTGAGCTAGCTCCGTACTTGGAGTTGCTATCAAGGCTTGTTTCTGTGCTTCCCTAGCTTGCTAACTAGCCTAGCTAATGGATACTTAGATAGCCTCACTAACAAAACTGCTACTTCCATATCTGTTTAGCTTGCTAACAACTCGTGAAGTGGAATGGCCCCAGAGAAAAAGTAAAGCACTACCAAGGTGCAAGGTAATTTGTATATCATTTTACAACACAAGGTTGTATAATGAAATGAAAGTTTGTAGTCCCTTCATGCTACACACATAGAACATAACAGATAATTAAATTCATATTAAATAAAATAAGTAAAATATAACAATATATACATAGCCTGTACGTAGCCTATACACCCAGGAAATAATTCTGCAGCACATTTTCTGAATTTGCGTCTGGTGGAAACAGCAGATAGAGATAGTGATGATAATATGGTTTCCCTCTTCACATAAGACGTTCGACATTTGTGAGACAGTGTCCATCCACTTTGCCTATGTTTGAGCACCAATACCATCAGTAAAAATGAAAGTAACAGTACCAAAACTATAATGTAGAAATACTCCATTACAAGTAAAAGTCCTGCAGTCAAAATCCTTAAGTGAAATCACAGAAGTATTATGAGCTAAATGTACTTGAAGTATAAAAAGTACTCGTTCCACAGAAAAATGGCCCCTGTGACTTATAGCTATTGTCACACTTTATTTTATGTACACTAATAAGACGTAATAAACCGTACTTTGTATCAAATTAGACAGAAACTAGAAATAATGTGTTCTTCATTACAGTAAAGAACACAGTTAAATACAAATATAATACCATATCAGATCCAAAATATGCTACAGTTAGATGCTATTCTACCCTTACTACCAAATTATGCTATATTAGACACCACATTTAATGCTGCCAACATGGGCCTATGATAGCTTAATTAGACAACACAGGCTGTAATTAGACGGATTTAATTATATTGGATATAGCCTTTATAATAGTCAGACAAAACATACCATACCAGTTAAGACATCAGACCATTTAATGCCGTGTCACTCTCTAACCCCAGTAACATTATGGAAGCTGCGAGGACAATGCATCTTTACTTCCCACTGTTAGACCTTCTCAGACCTTCTTAAAGGCTAATATGTGACACATTACAACAGAACTGTACCGTGAACTAAAGTGAAATCATATATCTAACCCTAACCACACATTAAACTGTATTGGTGTGACGACGGGACATCGTTACCAGATCTCTAGTTAATAGTAGCCTAAATAGTATTACTAGACGAACATGGATCATTTATGCACAGATTTGCATATTAGTACATGGGTTAAATAAACACACAAATGTACTCATTGATTGATTGTTTGTGTGTTGCCAATTTGTCTAATTTTAGCCTGTGTTGTCTAGTTAAGCAATCATAGGCCCATGTTGGCAGCATTAAATGTGGTGTCTAATATAGCATAATTTGGTAGTAAGGGTAGAATAGCGTCTAACTGTAGCATATTTTGGATCTGATATGGTATTTTAGGCCTATTTGATTTATTTAGACTATGATCTTGTAAAATGGTGTCTAATTGGGTATTGGGATCTCCTATTTGGTTTCTAATTAGAGTATAATTTGGCATAATAGTGTCTAAGTATAATATATTTGGGGTCTAATACAGCATTATATGCGGTTTCATTACAGCATAATTTAGGTGTATGGTGTCTAATTAGGGTATAACTATGTTCTTTACTGTCTAATAAAGAACATATTATTTCTAGTTTCAGTCTAATTTGATACAAAGTACGGCTTATTACGTCTTATTAGTGTACATAAAATAAAGTGCAACCTATATTATTACACATGTAGCCTACAGTATATTACATTATTATATTGTTACTGATGTAGCTGATAAAGGTGTTTTGTTTTTAAATATTGGAGAGTTTCACCTTTTGGGGCCTTGAACACTTATTTAGTTCATCATCATTCTTTTGTGGAACTGCTGACACCTGAGATGTGACAAGGGGCCCCAGCTAGACAATTATATATTTATAATAGGTCCTAAAAAGATTGTGATTATGTAAAATCCTTTTTTTTTTTCTTAAAACCTCCTTTAGAGTGGTCCTTTGAACTGGTTGTATCGAAACTCCTATATCAAGGCTGTCTGATGCATTCTGTGTAAGAAGAATGTAAAAGAGATTCACAGTACCGCTTTACAACAAAGTGTACTTATGAAGAGTTCATAGGTTTTATAAATAGTTATATTATTGTTTGATTAACCATTTATTTGTGACATCTCACAGTGTTTTACAGTAATGAGCCATCAGAATGAATATAATTACATATATAAAACTCACTGTTTCTCAGGTTGTGAGCCTGCATTTAAGTGAGAGATCTGTTTAATTAGTGTGTATCCTCTGCCAAAGCAGCATGCTTTCTTTGGTGTTAAAAGTGCATTCTGATGACCACACTTTTACAACATGCTACCATTAGCACTTTACTTGACCTTTGACTCAGGATAAGAGGTTAGATTTTAAATTCTGTGAGCAAATAGGAAGTACTTAATCATCGTTTAATTCTTTTTTAATGAACACAAATATCTAATTTTGATAGCACTGTCTAGATGATAGAAAACAGAGACCATATATGGCTTTCTACGTGTTTATCTCTGTTTGTCCTAGGGAATGAGTGATGCAGGACCGATGTGTGACACAAAGACTAGGCTTCAGTGATAAACAGGAAGAGGACAGCTTCTCTGTTCTTCTTCAAAGGGAGACAAACACACAGACAGATGCTGTCCAGTCCCATGACATCTATAGTCAGTGTGCAGCATCAGCTGTTGCTTTGTCAGACTATCAGTAGGCAAGTGAGCATCACTACAACAGCAGCGTCTTATTAGAATTGTCTAAACTTTTTAAATTTCACACCTGTTGTGCAGATGGGTTTAGCTAACTCCTGATGTAAAGTATTGTAAATACACAATATAACAATATACACCAGACTGTTATTCAGAGTGAAACAGAGCTACTGCAGTTGCGTAGTAAGACTGTAACATTGGGAGAGAGAGCATGACTCATCACTCACAGTGAGAGAGAGAGAGAGAGAGAGAGAGAGAGAGAGAGAGAGAGAGAGAGAGAGAGAGAGAGAGAGAGAGAGAGAGTGAGTTTGATTGGCTGACTGAGCTGAATTTGGCTGCTGATGATCCTGCACTCTGGGGAAAATATATCTCCTTACAAAACTCCTTTCATCATGAAGGTAACATTATTTCACATACAGTAAGTATCCATCTAGTAACAGGTAGTGAGTCGTGTTTACGACAGTGATGTAGAACATTATCACATCAGTGTATATCACTGTACACTTAGTGTTGATTAACAAATTAAATGGCTACAAAAGTGTTCTTTTGTATAAATGACATTATGACATAAATGACCATGAAATGACTTCAAACAGCTCAAGCAGAAGAATCTGTAATCTGCAAAAAAAGTGTTCTACAGCCACGCTTTGGATTCAAAAGTGCTATATTTTCTCTGACTCCCTTGACTGAATTTCCCTATGAACTGTTTTTGAGTTATGAGTCTGTTTGGGATATGATGTTTACATGAAATACAGAGTGACCTGGTTAATATATATCCCTGTTCATGTGATTATAATATGGCAGTTTTTGTGATCAGAGGCAGAAATGCAATCAAGCACAGCGTGGTGCAAACTGGAGGAGAGGCCGGACGAATTAGGATCAAATTATTCTCCATTTTAACAGGGTCAGACTTTCACTTTTACTGTCACCTTAGCAATTCATAGTTAAATTTTGTTTGTTTACCTGCTTCACCACCGCATAACATGAGTCACAACAAAAGTGACCATAAACCTGGTATAATCCAGCTAGAGTAGCATGCTCGGGTTTTTAAAACCAAAATAAGGGCTTATCCAGTTGTCTGAACCCATATGACATTTAAATACACAAACATAATCATACTCATTACAAGCTGATTTAGTGTGCATGTCAAAAATATTTTCTTCACTTCTGTTCTTCTGGACTGTCTCACCTTCACCATCAACAGCCTTCAAATGCTGTCAGAAATATTGTAATTACTGGCTGACCGTGCTCAAATAATCCAGTAAAGTGTTAAATTCAACAGTTGTCATGTCTTCAGAACGCATGCGTTTCTTAGTTTGGACTAATTTTAAAGTCTTCTCTTGCCTTTTGGAACTTTTTGGAACATGCTCCCAACTCCATCATTTTTTCGGAGAAGTCGGACAGAGCTGCTACTCTTTTGCAAGTTTCGTTTTAAGTTCCTTATCACTGCAAAGGTCGTCACTAGAAGCGGAGTACTTTATGTGTGTGGCAACCAGTGGCCACACTTTGCAAGCTGGCACTTCTTCCATGACTTTTCAAAATCAGATTCAAATTAACATCAAGTTTCCACACAGTTTTCTACAACAACTCAGCTACTTCTGACAAGTTACAGATTTCAATTTTAACATCTTTTTCATTTTCCAGTGCTGTAATTAAAATACATAATGAATGCTGATTCCTTTTGATGTTTTCCGGGCCAGTATTTCTGATAACACAAAACATCATTCACTGAGAAGTTTTGGCATCTAAAAGTTTATTTTCAGTCACACTGAGCAATGGTAGAAAGAAGTAATGACTAACCAGACAAGTTATGTTGATGATAAATGTAAAATCTATCATTAGAATGGACTGAATAGAAAAATACTTTGATTGCATCCATCATTTACAGGCTCTGTCTTGTCTGTCTTTACTGTAAATGTTCCCTCTCTCTACATTGTATGAGATATGATCAGAGATGCTGTTAACTAACTCTACATTCCTGACTATTCTCTATTTCAGACTGGGACTAGTTTCCATGTGTTTGACCAGGGACGCTTTGCCAAGGAAGTTCTGCCAAAGTACTTTAAACACAACAATATGGCGAGCTTCGTTCGACAGCTCAACATGTGTGAGTACTCTCTTCTCTTCTCTTCTCTTCCCTCAATTACACTATGTATTTATATTTGTGTCTGTGTTGGCTCTTATATATGTGTGTCTAGATGGTTTCCGTAAGGTGGTGAACATTGAGCAGAGTGGTCTGGTGAAGCCTGAGAGAGACGATACAGAGTTCCAACATCTATACTTCCTCCAAGGACACGAGCACATGCTGGAACACATCAAGAGGAAGGTATGGACATACACACGCACATGCACATACACACACACACACACACAAATGCACACATGCACAAGACACAAAGACAAACTGACCAGAAAGTGTCTTAAAATAATGCTGACTTTATAGGCTTTAGATTTAGCGCTGGAGAAGTCTTTAACTTTGATGAAGTGCACATGTAAATAAAGCATGTCAGGGATGCCTTCACCGCATCTATTCAGTGGCACACTTGTTCAGCAAACAAATATAGATCACCGAGTCAAATCAAGTCAATTTTAAAAATATTGTCCAAAATCACAAATTTACCTCAAAATGCTATACAATCTGTACTGTATATGACACCCTCTACCCTTAGACCCTCAGAGCAACATGTTAGCAGCTCTGTAGATGAATCAGGGTGCTGATTTATGTGTTGCTTCTTCAAGCAGCGCCGCCATTACTGCGGTGGCAGAGTGCAACTGAACACATTTACACTGACATTAAAAGCACTGATGTTTGGGCTAATCACGGTCAACAGTCGCCCCCTCCAAGTAACAAATTAAACCCAGCAGGAATTACTTGCTAGGTTATGATTTAAATCATAAGGCTCCATGATGAAATGCATCATCTAATAAAAATCAGAAACAAATGATCTGAAAAAGTGGAATTTCGGCCAGGGCATGTAAGAGAGTACCAAGCTAACAAGAGATATGCAGGGTAGCAGCTCACTATTGACCCCGTGTAGGCAGGACTCAATTCAATTCAATTCAATGGGCTTAATTGGCGACTCTCGGTCTTTAGCTGTCCCTGGTCATTCCCTTGTCGGAAAAGCCACATGATATGATGTTGATTTCATGGAGCAGAGGCTTGTGGCTTTTACTTTCCCTTATTTCTTAAGTTTCAGTTTGTTGTTGGAACAGCTGATAACAGCACAAAGCGTCTAGCCCTCTGTTAAAACTGGACTTAATTTTGTTGAAAAATCTTTATTTTAATGGCATTTGATGACTGCCCTTACAGAATTTCCTGGACAAATTATTTGACAACGGAGCTTAAAAGGTGAAATCCTTTATATACATTACAGTGTTATATGTGGGTTTACATGTGAGGTGCCACCGCAGTAATGGTGGCTTGTCTAAGCTTCTGCCTACAACTTGGATTTGTCTGTAAAGCACATCATTGCTTTGAGCTAAATGCTAACGTCAGCATGCTGACATGTTCACACTGACAATGATAACATGCTGATGTTTAGCAGGTATAATATTTATCATATTCACCATCTTAGTTTAGCATATTAGCATGCTAACATTTGCCAATTAGCACTAAACACAAATTACACCTGACACTGATGGGAAACAGGTTTTTAGTTTTAAAATGTTTTGACCCAATAATGGTGCTAAATGAAAAGTGAAGGGATCACCAACATTATTACACTTCAAAATGAGGGGAACATTAATTCCTGACAACCCATCCAATAGTCAGTCTATTTAATGACGTCATACAAAATGCTATGCGACATTCATGTTTTTTTTCATTCATTTGAATGGTCAGGATAATTTCTATCTAATATGACCTCTCTCTCTCTCTGTGTCTCTTTCTCTCTCTCTCTCCAGGGAGTACAGTACATTTAAACATATTAAATTAATACTCTGCCAAACCTAAAAAAATTAGAGCAAATTCTAGTTACCAGATATATTTCATAATCTAGATCTATAACCAAATCATACATCCTGTTGTACTAATGACCTATATGTGTCACTGTACAGTGGCAGTAATTGCAGTTATGTTATGTACTCTAGCTGTAGCTGGCAGGATTGAACTCTCTGCGTCTGTCTGACCATGTTCCCTGATGTCTTCAGCGGGACACTCTAAACTCCCTAAAACATCTTAATATCTTCGTGTGTGATAGATCTGACCTGCCTTGCCTTGGTTGGAAATGAGGTTGTTTCTGTATTATAGACTAATACATATTAATGATAAACCAGTGTTGGGCAAGCTACTTGGAAATTGTAGTGAGCTAAGCTGCCAGTTACTCTACATTAAATGAAGCTTCACTACACTGAAGCTACCTCCCAGAGAAATGTGGCAAACTAAGCTACAGCAAAATGGCAAAAGTCGCTTACTACATCGAAACTAATTTTTTTTACATTGAATCAACTTCATTCCAAGTCAATGCTATCTCAGTGATCAATAAAACTGTCAATAAGCTGTGCTCTCTGCTCTCACTGTTTCAAGAACCACGCTTAATTTTATTCATTTTCTGCCTGCAGACAGTGAAAGAATTGTAGCTAGCTTGTGGTTAGCTGTTGACAAGCTGCTGTCTGGTGCTTGCAGACTGCACTGAATCGTGATGGTTAGCTTATTTGGGAATCACCTGAATGTGTAAACTGTCAGCATGTTCGTTTATTTGTGGAAGAACAATTGGATAAAATCTATTTCTTAGTTTGGTGTTTTTTAAAGCATTGGAGGATCAAAAGCATCTTGTACAAGGATCTTTTCTATTCAGTAAACCACAGTCAGCAAGCTTAAGCATTAATGTCTCTCACTCACTCTTAGGGACTCTAACACTATTTTTGGTGCTTTGTGATAAAATTCACGGGACTCCCTCAGGGACTCTAACCCTGTTTCTTAGGGACTCTAAGCCTATTTTTTAGTACTTTGGACTCCAACCCTTAGGGACTCTAATCCTATTTTGGCTTTAGCTTTTGATTCTCCAATTCACAAGTCACTTATTGTTTGTTCAATGTAGTTATTTATATTATATGATTTAGACTGTAATTTCCTTACCTTCTCCTCACTTACTTTGATTTGGTAATAGTCAATGCGCAGAATTTGGTTGTTAACAACAGGTTTCTGCTTACCTTTTCTTTAAGGGATCCCGATCGGGGTCACCAAATTTGTGAGCACGTTCGTTTATTTGTTGAAGAACAATTGGAGAAAATCTATTTCTTAGTTTGGCGTTTATTAAAGAATTGGAGGATCAAAAGCATCTTGTACAAGGATCTTTTCTATTCAGTAAACCATAGTCAGCAAGCTGTTAGTCTGTAACCAACATCCTAGAAAAGAGTGCTCTTCTTAACATTACACAGGGTTTTATAATAGAAATGTGCAGTTATCTGACTGGTTGTAAAAAGAAGGGGGTGGTTTAGACTTGGCTTTCCCTTGTTAGTGCACAGGCTGGTCTGAGCCTCTTGGCACACGATTCCACCCATCTTGAGGTGACAGCGCCCTAGGGTGAGGAACCCTACACTTCCTCTGTTAGTGAGTTGTTTACTGACTCTGCGCCGCTCCCCATAACTGCTACTTCTCCTTGTGGTCATAAGTACATAATGTCCTCAGTACATGATATTCTTTCTGATATTCCTGTTTCTTTGTATCAGTGTAAGTCTGTAGCAACAGCTAGTCACATTCTTTCCTGCAGACAGCAGGTCTGCAGAACAACGCCTTAAAATGTTAAGCCTCATGGCCTGTGTGTGTGTATGTGTGTACAAGAGTTTCAACATGGTATTAATATAATAGGCAAACAACCTTTGTTTAAGTTATTAATTCTCACAAATCCCTCCTTTTACACCTTTTAAGGTGGAAACACAAAATGGTACAACTACACACTACAACCCCCTTCCCCGTCTACCTGTACCCCCTGTAACTCTTCTTCCTCATCTGATTCCAAATCTTCACCTAACAGGGGCATTTGGTAGGCAGGCGGGTCTTTCTCTTTAGTAATGGCGGTGGTAATGAGTCGGTTAATCAATGCACGTAAGTAGGGGATGCAGTAACAGCCACAGCACACTAAAATGGCTGTGAAACAAGCAATGGAAACAATTAGGGACATGAATTGGGCCTTATATTTGCCAAAATAATGATCTGCCAAATTACTAAACGGATCGCTGATGCCTGAATTTTCCAACTCTCCAACTCTTCAACTATCCAACTCTTCAGACAGGGAATTAAGGCCAGCTAGAGCCTTGGTAATGCTTCCATCAAAGGCAGTATTATTGGGAATGAATGTACAGCAGAAGTCCCCAAACATTTTGCTCTGCCCTTTTCTACCAACAGCATATCTAAAGCTATCCTATTCTGCCAGGCCATGAGAGAAGTCGGTCCCAATTGTTCCTCTTAGGCCACAGAGGCCTGGTTGGCGAGAAGGGTGCCACGGTTGACCCCTAGGGTCAGCCATGTCAGTTAGGGCTTCTCAACTCTTTGGGTCAGGTTCTCAGTTTTATCTTTTAGAGCCCTTACTCGTGTTTAGCCAATTCAGTTCTAACCTCTGCTAATGTGCATGAGGGTGGTGGTGCTGGTACACAATGTGTCAGGTGGTGCCTAATTGCTCCAGCTTTTCCTTTTACCTGGACTGCGTGGGAGGTACACTCAACCACTTCATAAGGTCCTGTCCACCTGGGATCAGTCCACTTTCTCTTGTGAACTTTGACTCGTACCCAATCCCCTACCTGTACTGCTGGAGTCTCGGTGATGGTTGCTTCGGGTTCAGCCAGCTGTACCTGTTTACACAAAACTCGGGTCAAGTTAGCCAATGCAGTCATGATTCATCACAGTCAATCTGCCAGATATCCAGAGGGGTATATGACCTCCCTCCCTGGGTGGCCTTGCCATTGGCGTACCTGTCAGCAACTCAGGGGGTGTCAAGTGTGTCTTGGCCCCTGGGGAGGTTCTCATGGACATAAGCACCAAAGGCAATGCATCCACCCAACTGAGCTTTGTGCCAAAACAGATTTTAGCGATTTTTCTTTTCAGAGTCTGGTTGGCTCTTTCCACCAGACCCTGCGATGCAGGATGATACACTGCTCCGAACCTATGTGTTATTCCCAGTGGTTTTCCCACCTCCCTCAGCTATTTGTTGCTGAAATGTGAGCCGTTATCTGAGCGTATACTAGGTGGAACCCCATATTGCGGTTTTTGCTTGTTTTCCAACCACTACTTGGTACAACTACCCACTTGGTGAATCGATCTACCATCACCAGCAAGTAACAGTAACCTTTCGTTCTGTTTTCTGCACCCATGTCGGTGAAGTCGATCGTGATGTCTTGGAATGGTGCTTCTGGTACTGGAAATCTTCCCATTGGGCACTTGTATGTTTGCTTAGGGTTGTGTCTATTGCACGTGTGGCAGTCTGTCACATAGTTTTCCACTATGGCTGTCATGTGGGGATGCCACCAGCATCCTTCAATGTTCTTCTGTGTTTTCTTCTTGTTCTCATGAGCTGGTCCGTGTGCTTGTTTGAGTAGTAGCTGACAAAGTTTGGCTGGAGCCACTTTTCTTCCATCATGAGCTCTCCACAGGCCTTTGTTGCTCCTTTCCGATGCCATTCACTTTGCTCATATGCTCCTGCTTGTTCTTGCATGTCAATGATGTCTTTCTCTGTTAGTTCTGGTAACGGCAGCATCATTTCCTTCTGCTATGCTGGTATCCAGCTTCTGGTGTCCTTTGCATTTCATCACTGCCACAGTTGCAGGCAGTAGTACTGCTCTTACCATTTTTCCTAGCTGTGCTCGGTACTTCACTGGAGTGTTAGCTGTAGTCAGGAAGTTCCTTCTGACCCACTATGGTCCATCCACATGTACAGCTCCATGTCCATAGGCTGAGTCTGTGTAGATGTTTACTCTTTTTCCTTCAGCCAACTCCAGGGCACTTTGTTAAGGCCACTATTTCAGCCAGCTGTGCTGATGCTGGTTGTGGTATGAGACCTTGGTCTATTGTGAGATGCGTCTTTGTGTGTGGATCCTGTTTTACTACAGCATTGGAGGCCACATTTCCACTGTCTCCTCTGTAACAGCATCCATCTGTGAACAGGACCACCTCTGGGCTTTGTAGAGCAACACACTTTCTGTGTCTTTTCACACCTCTCCACATGTTCTTCTAATGTCAACACAATGGAAGGGGGCTGAGATGCAACCGGCTCGTCACTTACTATGTTAACACAATATATTCGTAAGACACAGTTGGCAATCTACCTTGGGGGCGTGATACCTCTCCCCAGTCACTCATGTCCATGAGAACAACTCAACATGATACTGTGCAATTTCACAAATTCACCAATATCGTGATTTTCAACACTGCATTTTAAAACACACAGCAAGTTTCAACACACGCAACTATATTAAGATTCACACTATTTTATCATAAAGTCTATTTAAATTTCACAATTTATTTATTATTATTTTATCTTATTATTACTATTCTATTTAGTTTTACTTGCTTTTATAGTGATATCACTTAATTCCCAAATGTAATTGTTCACTTTTTCTCAAAAAAGCATACTTTAAATTTTTTTCTAGTGCTCCTTTTAAGTTTTTTTTTTTTCATAGGTTTCACATTTATTCCCCTTTGTCTTCCCCTTAACAGCCAGTCAGTTTGTATGGAGTTCACCCGAGCAACTGACCCAACCAGTAAGACTTGTTACTGGTTACTCGTTTGCGTTATCACCGCTAGGTTTCCACAGACAAACAGTTTCATTAACACCGCTAGATTTCCACTGTTTGCTGTCTTAGTGAGACACTGTTACCAACTATCTGTAATTGTCTCAACCCGTAAGACTCTGTTTGTGTTAACACCGCTAGGTTTCCACTGTTTGCTGTCTTAATGACACTCTTAATGTCTACCTCCCATACATTAATGACACATGCACACAATATTATTATACACACAAATCCCCAGATAAGGCATTAATGTCTCTCACTCTTAGGGACTCTAACCCTATTTTCTGTGCTTTGTGATAAAATTCACGGGACGCCAACCCTCATGGACTCTAACCCTGTTTCTTAGGGACTCTAACCCTATTTTTTGGTACTTTGGTCTCCAACCCTTAGGGACTCTAATCCTATTTTGGCTTTAGCTTTTGATTCTCCATTTCTGGAGATACACAGAAACTCTCCTGTTTCTGTGTATCAGTGTAAGTCTGTAGCAACAGCTAGTCAAATTCTTTCCTGCAGACAGCAGGTCTTCAGAACAACACCTTAAAATGTTAAGCCTCATGGCCTGTGTGTGTACAAGAGTTTCAACATGGTATTAATATAATAGGCAAGCAACCTTCGTTTAAGTTAATTCGCAAAAAAGTCAAGCTCGCGTGTCCAGCCCAAGGATTGGTACATGATGTCACCATCATACAGAAGTGCTTCTGTCAGAAGCACATGCATGTCTGTGTATGACAGTGGCGTCACTTACTGATCCTTAGCAGTTTTATTTCAGACCGCAGCAGAAAGCTACGCTGTGTTTTAGCTTCAGAAATGCTCAAGTTTACTCGAAATGCTTGGGGAGATGTAACGTTAGCTTGTGTGGATGCTACCGCAGTAAACAATACTTGTCCAATAAAAGAGCTAAGCTACTGAAAAGCTATTTGATTCAGAAAACAGCGGCACTGCTGAAAAAGCTAGTTTCTCTAGTCCCAACCTCACGTTGGCACTAGAGAAAAAAGCCATGCTGCTAGCATTGGTAAAAATTCCACTGAGGTCTCTGCTCACAAACACAGCAGGGGGAATGTGTGGTTGTATGTGCTGTATCTGAGTAAATTACTGAAGTAGGCTGTACTTTGTGTGTTCAGGTATCCATAGTGAAGAGTGAAGAGACCAAAGTTCGTCAGGAGGACCTCAGTAAACTGCTGTATGAAGTTCAGCTTCTCAGAACACAACAGGACAACATGGAGTGTCAGATGCAGGATATGAAACAGTAAGTAGAGAGCTTTTTTATGTGTGCCATGGCCCCACAGGAACTCAGCCCTCCAACAAAGTCCATCCCCATCTGCTGTTGATGTGTGACTGACACTAGCAGGGTAATGGTCTAATGTACACCAAGTTTGAGCATCAGTAACATGTTCACTTTTCATAATAGAGTTAACCTTAATCTCCCATGTCAATCGAGGTGAAATACTGTTTTGTTGGAGAAGTGAAGTCTTTGCTGGTTCAAATTCTTTGCTTAGCTGGGAAAACGATGATCATCGTACCTTTGAGCAACGTACTCAATCCACAACTGTTCCAGTGAAGTGAGCCAGCAGCCATCTGAACAGGACTACAATGGTTACTGGTGTGAAACAAGACTGGATTACCAACATGGCAAAGCGGGCAACTGCCCTAAGGCCCCAGATCTTCAGGGACCCACATCCAAATCCCACCTCCAATTTGTGTCAATTGGTTGTACATTATTTGGTTACTTGCAAATTTGTTTAGGAATTTGATTCAGTTCAAAATCGACTAACACAGGTCCTGCATTATTACGTTATCTTGAGGCCCTGTCTCGTAGAGGTGCCTAAAGTCTAGTTTTAAGCCCCCCAATACAGCCCCTTGTGTAGTTTTAACACTGTTTTCTTTCAGTGCGCCCACTCAATGGGAACTTGAAATTGACAGAGTACATACCCAATGCACAAGGCACAAAATATTTTACAAACAAAAAACTTGACAGTTAAAATTGTCCACTGAGTAATGACTTTGTAGCCTGACTATCACTACAACTTTGTAAGGTTAAATACCAATAAAAATTGCATGGCCTTAAAACTCAAAAATACAAAATGTTGTTCTATCTTTTGTTAAGAAAATACTGCCCCCTTCTTTTTTTTTTAACCACAGTGTAGGGGGAAAATGTGAGAAGAGCAATTGACCTGTATGTTATTCCTTTTGCTAAGTTGGAACAAGGCTATTGTTGCCGAAAATAGCTGCTGTGTGTCTATTGTGTGGTGGAGCTGCTTTGTGCTCAGTATTGTTTGCTAATGAGAGGAGAGAATGTTCACCTGCTCACCTGACTAACACACATACACACCAATAACGACATTCTTAGAAAGGATGACCAGATGTGTGCATGTACGGACAATGCTCTTAGAAAATATTCCACCACAGACTTTTGACTTGTGATGTTAATTGAAAATGCATGAAAATCTAAATCTACATACACATCTTGATGTACAATGCCAAAGTAGGTTTTTTTGTTTCTAGATTGCTTTAACTTACCCACACATCACAGTTTAAAGAGCAGAAGTGAAGGTTACATTTCATAAATGTAACCGTAGGTCTATGAACACAGCCTTCTCCCTCTAACAGAGCTTGTCAGGCTTAGCTCATCAGCTGTGTGCTGAAAATGTACATGTACACTCAGTCAATCAGAATGAGTCCTGAGAAGCGGACCCTGTTTACCATAGCTGAAAATCTGTCGCCATTTGGTTAAATTCCGTTTTAAATGAAAAATATGGCACCCTCGTGACAAACAAAGGAGGCGGAATGCATTGGCCAAAATGCAATCTCGGAACCCATCAGCTATCGCCTGATGGCGATTTAGCTTTTTATCAATCTCAGAACCCTAAAGATTAGATTTTTAAACATTTTTCTGCATTCAAATCATCATGAGACGATAGCCGTTGGGTTCTGAGATTGCCAATCGGACTGTAAACAATGACTGGCGCACAGAAGAGGAAGTCTTATCCAGATATCCGATGGGTACACCGGAAGCCTCGAAACATTGGCCGTTGTCCCCAGAGGCTAAATAGTCGTCAGTACTTTAGCTTTGTTTGTCCCAGCGGCAGCAGCAACAAACTGCACGTGGTGCGTCGCAAAGCGAAGTTCGGCCCTGTTCTCAGAACTGCCATCTTTTCCATACCATTGGAGTTTGCAGGCATGGTTTACAGACCACAATCTCTCTGCTCGAGAGGGGTGGCAGGAGGCTAATTAGAAAACTAGAGTAAATATTCGTAACTACCGTCCTATTTCACACAGGTTTCACCTTGCAAGATTAAAGGGGAATTTTTAACCAGTTGAAAATTAAAACAACTCTTACAACAAAACGAAATGTATACTAAACATGATTTTGTTTTCTCTGTTTCTCCTTTTGCTCTCCACCACCTCTGTCTATCATCTTCCTCCTTTGCAGGCAGAATGAAGTGTTGTGGAGAGAGGTGGTCTCACTGAGACAGAACCACACACAGCAACAGAAAGTCATGAACAAGGTCAGTCTGTGTGTGTGTGTGTGTGTGTGTGTGTGTTTGTATGCCATGAACAATAAGTCATTTGTGTCACAACACGACAATCATCGTGATAGAGCACAATTATTCATTGCAGTTTGCTGCGCGTTCTGTTGCTGAAACTGTCCCCGTAAATACATTACTTCGTCCGTGAACATGATTTCTGCCTAAGTCTCATCAGGTAGATTTTCATCGGCAATGGCAGTTGTCTCCCATGATCCCACGCTACTTCACAACCTCATCAAAGTCCGCCTTTTGTTATTGTTTTGATTGAGAGACCCCTAGCGACAGAAATTACATACTGTGCGTTTGAAGTTAATTACATTCTGATCTTGCTGATGTTTCTACTCCGCCTTTTACACCCTCACAAGTGAGATACTTTGGAGGAACTCTTACACTCAGTGGTGTAGTGTAGGGTGTGTGAGTTGCTGGATTGTATTTGTCGTCCTGGGATCTTGGTTGTTAATTAGGTTCACTGTGACATTCTTATCGCACACAAACGATATATTATTCTCATGTACTAAGCTAATCAACTTTGTTTAGAGGTGTGTTACATCATATGACCCAATATTCTTATTTAAAACATTTACGTTTTTTTTGCTATGCAGTGAAATTGCTCTCAGAGGGATAACATTGGTGGTGGAAAGTACCTAAATATATTTACTCAAGTGCACTTAGATTTTATGCTACTTTATACTTCTACTTCACTACTTTTCAAAGATCAAAAATTCAGCTGGCAGTTAGCTGCGACACTGTAAAAGTTTCTACGCTCAGAAATCCTGCTGCGATTCTTCGTATTGTACAAACTGTATATGTGAAATGTTCAAAATTGAAGTCATTTGTCATTTTTCAAGGTGTGTTTGGTTATACAACATATTACAACTACAGTGTATGATAGAATCCAAAAAAGGTTCAATATGTGTCAGGCCCTCACTTCACTTCACAAGATCACTAACATGTTTTGATAAGATGACACAGGGTAGGTAATGGGTCATGCAACTTACTTTCCTTTTCCTGCTTTTATGTTTCAATAAGGAAATTACAGGTCAGTGTATGTGTGTGTGTGTGTGAGGAGGAGGATGCTGATTCATGCTGTGCTTTTTCTCTCTTTGCCAGCTGATTCAGTTTCTGTTCAGCCAGATGCAGTCCAACACACCCAGCACTGTGGGTCTAAAGAGAAAGCTGTGAGTAAATGCATACACGCACGCATGCACACACACACACACACACACACACACACAAACGCACACAAACACACACAGTGGAGCAATCAACAAAAGTGAGACAAACAGGGCCACAGTGGGGCAGAGGGAAGGGCTGGCTCAGCTGACAAACTAAACAATCTAACTCAACAAGCGCTGTGAATGGAGACAAGTGCTGAATCAGTCAGTCAGACACACACACGTTCACACACAGTGAAGGCAGAGCAGAGTGCATGACCCTGCTACAGCCTGTGTGTGTAAAATGCTGGTTCAGCTTTGCTGCTGAGTGTGAACAAGGCCGACATGAGAAAGGAAAGGCACGCTGGAACACAAAAGTGCTATAGAAATGTGTATTTCAGTGTGTGCTACCTGGCAAATGTGCAATTTTGCCCCATGTTTTAATGATAGTCATGTATGGACTTCTGGCTTTAATATTCTCTGTGAATGTCCACCATCTGTGTTTAGCATCTACCCACTATCATGACTCACTCATCCCCTCACTCCCCCACCCCCCCAATTTCCTGTCACATCTCCACATCAACTACCTAAAAAGGCAAAGAGTGCTCCAAAAGTCTTAAAAAAACAAAGACAAAGACTCTACAGCCATGCCAGAGGGTGTATTTAGGCACAGTGGTGCTTTGAGCTAAATGCTAACATCAGCAGCAAATGCTAATATGTTCACATTGGCAATGATGCAGGTATTTTACCATTTCTAGAGCCATGGTGCTAGCGTGGCAAAAAATTGTATTCAAACTTATTCTCACTTATCTATCATGCTATCTAGAGGCATTTATGTATACCAACATACTTAGCTTTAATAATACAGTATGTCAGAAAATTTTAACTTAACAACTCTTAATTTGCAGTGTACAATTACCACAAAAACAAAAAAAGGAATCAGAAGGAGTTGATGACCTTTCACAAATGTTGTCATGCATTTGAAGTTATCAGCATAAGTAGTGATATACAGCAGTGTAGTCAAGTAGTTTTATACAGTAGACTATATGTAGTAGATGTAGAGTCCTTTCTAGAGTGAACATAAAAACATTTGTACCATTCAACACCTTCGAAACAGGAGAAATGCTAAAAGTAAACTGAACAGATGTCTGCCCAATGAAGTTTCCATATGTAACAGTTTCTACTAACTCATTAATTAGTACTCTGATAATGATGCCCTGCTGTGATTGACTGTGTATAGCTGTTATGACTCCAGATGCGTAACTGATTGAAAACGGATGTTCCCTTCAGACCCCTGATGTTGGATGATGGCTCTCCCAGCCCTCCTGCCTCCAAGTTCAGCCACAGTCACCCAATGGAGCCCATGCATGAGCCCTTCTACATCCAGTCGGTGAGAAAATCTGAAAATGATACCTAATGCGTTTACCACTTTGCTTCATGATTCCAAAAGTCCAGTAAGCATGTATTAAATTAGTAAAATTATCTTAATTTTGGTCTTTCCTAGAGTAGTAAAAAAATATGTATCTTTTCCAAAAATGAATCTCTTCTACAGTTATTAGTGCTCAATGACACATTTTGCTGGGGGCTTTAACGAGTAAACTACTGTGCTGCTGATTTTCCACAATCAGCACAAATGCGGTAAACATCAACTTTGAAGTTACTGACTGGCCTTTCTAAGTACTTGGCCTTGTTGGGATTTTAAATTTATCTTTGAAGCCAGTTGATTTAGCACACACCAGATCTAATACAGTAAGTAATCACTTTCTTCAGCAGTTCAAGACATTTATTTCGATGTAAATTTAAAGTGTACTTGAAACATGGCATATCCATTATATCATAGTGAATATATTATTTGGTCATAAATCTCCTTTAACATGCTGCCATCATGCTGTTATGTTATATCCCCACTAGAGGGAAGCAGTGCGCAGAGACAGATTTGGAGGCCTATAAATGTGATGTGTATGAGTGTACATTATTACAGGCTGTACGCACAAAAACCTTGGACTGAAGTGAATTGACTATTTTTGCATTGTAGTTTGTAAAGAATAGTCACACTAGGGAAACATGCTGCCCTGCAAAGGCAGAGAGCAGTCACTACAGTAACAGTGAAGTTGAGAAAGGCTGGCTGGGAAAGAGCTGAACAGATAGAAAGGTTGTAATAGCTTCATTTTATAAGGCTGTTTTTTTTTTTACTCCAAAATGTCACTAGCATGACCATACATGATACCTATTAGGATGCACATACTGCACTCTGCCGTTCGAACCTTCCAATAATGCAATGGGGAAATGCAGTACCTACAATCAAAGAGTGTTCTGTTCACTTTTTTGTCCTTTTAAACTAGTTTGTTTCAGAAAATAAACTATATTTTGTGTTAGTTATTTATAGTTTCATTAAGGCATTAAATGTATCTCTGTTTTGCTATGTATAAATATGAGATTTTAAAACTAGCTTAACCATACCAAATAAGTCAAAAGCTGAGATGCTGAGAAAAATATGTATTTACCCTGTTTTGTAGGGCAGTATAAGCCTACTGTAAATCAGGAATGTTACATTAACAACAACTTTATTAATTCTAAATGAGCAACATAGCGGGACCAAAGAGGGAAATGTTAGCAAAAGAGAAGACAGCCAAGAGCAAACACACATCACAGTCCTCTCCTCTTCTTCTTCAGCCATCCAGTGATACTGCTTCTTGCTCTGCCAGTGGGCTGACAGGAGGACCAGTCATATCTGATGTTACTGACATGTCTCAGGCCACCATGACCCTCCAGATGCAGCCTGAAGAGACCAGGTGCGTGATGCGTTATAATAACATTATTATTTCACATTATAAAGGTCTACCATCAGCTCTACATCTATTGCAGCATCTAAAAACCATGTTTTTCCTAGATAATTGTGAAAGAGATGGATATTGGATCATAAAATGTTTATCGTAGACAATGTGTAATATGAAACAACTTTCTCAAAATGCATTGTCTGTCTTGTGAAAGTGAATGTTTTTTTGGCCCACCTTATGCTACTGGTAGTTAGCACTACCTTTGACTCAAAGTGTTTGTCTCTACCAACAGGGAGAAGTGCATGATGCTCATCAAAGAGGAGCCTGTGAGTCCAGGAGTGAGAGGAGGAGGGAAAGGAGGCAGTATAGGGGGAGGAGAGGCCGTAGCGTTGACCTCCTCCTGTGAGGTGTGCTCCTCAGAACCTCCTGTCCTCCCCGTCGCAATGGTCCAGTCTGTTCTGGAGGGGAGGGGCTCTGTGGCCTCTATGGTGGAGAGGAGGAGTAAGAGACCTGCCTTGGACAGGTTGGTGCTCACACAAGATCCCAGGTGGACACCCACATAGAGAATGCAATGTACACACAGACAGTTGCACAGACACAAAACTGCACACTGCAAATAGTGAGCAAATGACCCTGTGTGTCTGTGTTTACATATTACGTATTTGTGTGTGTATGTGTGTGTGTTCAGAGTGGAGGTTTCAGATGCAGTGGAGAATGTGGATATGAGCCTGGAGGAGCTGCAGCAGCTGTTGCTCAGGAGCCATCAGCAGAGTACTGTGGAAGCTGGGACCAGCGGTGTTATGGATGTCAGTAGATCTGTACTGTACATAGACGCACATATAGTAACACACTGACAGACAACTTGTTTAAGTGCACATAGATTCTGATATGTCTGATACTTGAAATTTCAAAGTGGTAGTTGTATCTGTCACTGCTTACACAGTACACAGTGGCAAATGACTGGAACTATTCCTTCATACTGACCTGCATGAATACATTTTTCCTCACTCATGTCTCTCTCTCTCTCTCTCTCTCTCTCTCTCTCTCTCTCTCTCTCTCTCTCGCTCTCTCTCTACCTCACTCTCTCTCTCGCTGTGTAGCCCTTCAGTTTAAGCCTGCCTCTGACTGAGTGGAACTTCACAGAGATGGAGTCCAACCTCAAATCAGTAAGTCATATAGTGTGATGACTGTGTATAGATAACACGTGAACAGAGCTTTCCTACTCAGGAGTAACCACCTGCTCCTATAATCATGTAATAAGATGAACTACTTTCTTATCATCCCAAGATGCACGCTTTCTTATTACATTGCTTATTGATAATAGAGGATTATAACAACAATATCAAGGAGGGGTAAGGGTTAAACTAAGTGCTGTTAACCATTGGTTATTTGAAGGTTTTTTGAAGACTAGATGGGGACTGTCTTCTCCAGAAAATGTTCACTAGCAAAGGTGGAGGTAGATGGATGCTGCATTAACTGATTTTGTTGGCCACTCAGGGGCACTGCAACATGCTGTAAACACCACATTGACATCACCTTATAAAGTTGATATGGTGAACTTGTTGCAAACAGTTTCCCTTTTACACATCCAGCAGACACAGAGCAACATTAGCATTCATTTGGAGTTTTGTTTTTGCTCTGTTTTGGTGTCCAATATTTTTCTCTTTAGCTGCTAGATGTTCACCAACTTTGGAATAGTGGAAAAGTTGAATAACGATTCTACACAAAACTCATAAAAGAGTCAGTTCTAAAGCTGGGGCTGAAGATCAAAATGTCCAATGTGACTCTTAGATTCAGGATCCGGTACAATACAAACAGGGGCACAGCCCCCCCATCTTCACAGTTTGTATCTCCAATATCAGAGAGCCCACTGCTAAACCTCCATGCTAGCAAAGTAATCCTTAAGTCCAATTTTCTGACCACCTTGCATTGAATAAACAGGATGGTGAGGCTGTTCAATCTGTCTTGACAGAGCTCCCTCACCACCAGCAACTTTTGCAGGAAGAGTACAAAACAGCCTAATAGTATACAGTACCTCTCCAAAAATGCTTTGCACCTGCATTTTAAAGATTGCATTGAACAGCTGAAGTGGAGAGAAGTTAGGTGGGAAATTGGTGCCATGAAATGATAAATGATGAAACTAGTTTCAAATCATTGAATACTCTCTTGAACTCATCTTCGGCCGTCTCATCATGAAAATGTTTTTTTTTCCTGTGATGGCTCGTGTGTTGTGGAAGTGCCGTGCAACACATGTCTCATTTGTCACAAGGGTGTCTTCTTTATCAAGACAAATATTTGCTGGAATATTTGGAGAATATTTCTGTCAGTGCACTGCAATACTTTGAGCCAAACTGTAAGGATAACAACTGCATTAAAAGACATGAAGTATTAACCTATTTGTTTCTTATCTTGCTTCACTTGTTTGACTGCATGAAGTGAAGATGCTGTTTAAGAGGTCACCAGGAAACTCCATAACTAGTCATTTTTACAGTGTATGAATTAAACAATATACAACGTGATAAATAGTGAGCTTCATGCCAGACAAGTCTTTTTTGTTGTTTTTCTTTACCTCAAAAAGAGCCAGACTAGGTGTTTCCCCCTAATTCCAGTCTTTATGCTACTCAAAGCTAATTGCCTCCTGTCTGTAGCTGCGTAGTCGACAGACTAACATGAGAGTAGTTCTTCTCATCTAATTCTTGGCAAGAAAGTGAATACGTGCTTTTCCCAAAATGCCAAACTATTAATTTAAGGATATGACAGGCGCAAGGTAAGTAAGTGCGCAGAGGGTTTTCTGGTACCATTTTCTAATAAGGAACCCTATATAAAGGGTTTATAATTTGCAACTAATTACTTCATTAATCTCTGGAAATTATTTACTGTATTGAAGTTTGATTGATCGGCTACAAGCCATAAGAGCAACATTTGGGTTGGCAGGTTGTGAAATATCTCTCTTGCTGGTGAGTCATTAATAAAATATGATATCTGATCAAGTAACAGGCATTAAATGTTCATGAGTGTCTCACCTTCTAATAGGCCATTAAGTCTGCTGTTATAAATGTTAAGAAGTCAATGATAAAGGGTATTAAACATCACTTCTGCAGTTTCTAATAAGTCTGCAGTTAGTCATAAATAGTTAATAAATGGATTGCAAACTTATCAGATCCTGGGGGTGATTTTCCTGTATCATACCCTTGCCTTCTGCAGGGCCATACCCCTGTCATGTAATATATATAGTAACTGCCTGCTTTTTCACGAAAGTCTTAAAATTCCCCAAACTGTTCATTAATCTTTCATTTATCCTTTTCTTCATCATAGTGCACATATCTGACCAGTAGAACATTTTGCTATATGGAAGAAGCTGATTTTAGAGCTTCCTTCCACATACTTCGTTGAGCTCTGGTATCAGAGTTGAGATAATAGCAAAGTCTTTCTTTTTTATGCCTTTTTATGCACTTGTGCTTCTTTAAAAGTGGGTAGCATATCAACAGCTCTTGCGTACCTAGAAAAAGTCATTATCATCCATCATCCAGAGCTGTAGTTATCCTTTTAAGGCAGATTTCTTGATGAGTGGTATAATATCACATCTAAAAGAGAGCCCATTTCGCCTCTGTTTGTTTTTGCTTGTGCAGTTGACAGTCAATATGACTCCCAGTAATTACAGACTGCTGCAGGTTTTTCCACTTCCAGTTACAGTCTGTGTGTGCCTTGTTTGCCTCGTGTTCTGGTAATTTATCATACGTTCTGTGCCACTTACCCAAGCACATTCTGTAACCGTCTTTCAGAGCCTCTGCGCTACTTGAAGATCTTTTTTACTCATGAGGGAAAATCTGATATGGGAGGCAATGCATTGGCGCTTTCACTGAATATGTTCCAGTCACATTACTTCTTCCTCTTTCCTTTGGCTGACTTTATGCACTGAATATGACTCAAGAAATGACTTGCCTTCACAATGCTCAGGCTTTGCTGTGTTAGGTCTGTCTGTCAAGTGGTTCATTCATAGTCATATTTATCACTATCTTCTATTCTCTGGCCACAGTCAACAGACAAATCACAATATTCCTCTTTTTCATTACTCTCTCTTTAACCCACTTCGTCCATGTTCCTTTCTCTCTCTCTCTCTCTATCTATCTATCTATCTATCTATCTATCTATCTATCTATCTATCTATCTATCTATCTATCTATCTATCTATCTATCTATCTATCTATCTATCTATCTATCTATCTATCTATCTATCTATCTATCTATCCTCAGCTTCTCCATTACTGCTGCTGTTTCTCTTCCACCGCATCTTCCTCTCTGCTGCCTGACCGGGCTACGCTTCCTTCAGAGACCCCAGGCACTGCAGAGCAGATATACACAGCGAGAACTGTTATGTAGCTTAACAGAAGCACTTTAATGCAAAAGGATGTGGTGGTTTAAAAGAATGGAGTAATTCGAATTTGTATGTGCTTTAAGAACAGCCATCCAGTCTTTGTGGGTTTGAATCATCCTTGACCACATAGTCAGATGACCACAACCAGGGCTCACCTCTTATATTAGCAACAAAGCACAGCAACAAGCGCTACACCAGGGTCAGGTGCTGAACTTGATATTGCTGGTGTTGGCAGCCCAGCTTGGATAATAGATATCCAACATAAAGATAGAATAGGCACAGCTGTTCTAATATTTGTTATAAAATTAAGGGTTAGGGGTTAAGGTACTAAGTGTGTGTGTGTGTGTGTGTGTGTGTGTGTGTGTGTGTGTTTTTCCAGTACATGTTCCAGAACCAGGAAGCAGAGGCCTTTCCAGCTGCTGGCTGTGAGGAACACTGATCAATCTGTGCTATGGACTGTCCTTTCTGAAGTGGAAGGTAACAGTCCTGTGACTTAATCTGTTAGTGAAGCGGTCAGTTTTTCAAAAGCTGGAGGACATACTAATCTTACAGTGCAAAGTCATCAAGAGATAAGGCTGGTGATATTATACATTTTTGTTAATGTCAACAAATCCAATGAAAACACTCCAAAACCAACAATGTGTTAGTCTGTCTTTAAATACTTTCTGACTTCCCCAGCCTGTCTGTAGCACTCAGCCACAACATACTTCTTATCTTTAAAAACAGGTCATGAAAATTTACTTTCATTAAAAAAAGGAACAATAACTACCCCATACAGCAGGGCACTGTAGTTTGTAGTGTTTGTTACTCAAACAGGAGTAAATAGCGCATTTGTTGGGGACTAGTTTCAGCCATGGATTAATACATATTTGGTGCACTAATGAGTATTTCTAGCAGTAGGACAGTGTATGTGGGATTGACTCAAAGAAAACTAGAGTTCTGTGTTCATGGTGATAAAGGAACATGTTACTCAGTGCACCACTGTGTTTCTAATAGTTTTTGTATAACAATCGAACATGGAATTTGTTGATGATAAGAAAAATATAGCATATCAACATACCGATCCTTAAAAACAGGAATAGCAGAGAATTATGTGTCAAACACCATCCATATAAGCAACTAACAGCTTATTTCAAGGACAAGAGAGTTTAATCCAACTGCTTTTCTGAAACAGCACGTACTGCTCTTTAGCAAAATGTTGTCATTGCCATGGTAACATGGCAGGTGCATTTTGAGCATCTGTACTGTAGACATATGCCATTTTGATATATTAATAGTTCAAGAGCATTAAAAAAATGTTTAAAAAAATTCAAGTCCATCTAAATACAATACTAAGTAATGTTGAGAAAATTATTGGTCACTGTAATCATTCCTTCTGTCCATGCTAATCATTAATTGATCCCTTACTAACTACACTGTGTAAAAAAAAAAAGGCCAAAATCCACAGTCGTTGCAAAAACGAATTCTAAAGGTTAGCTGAAGATAAAATGAGCCTTCAGTCTGAGTTAGACAAATCAAGTCGGTATCTTTCAAATTTTGTATGAAATGATTGCTTTGTGTTTCCCTGGTCGGTATTTCCTTGCAGAGCCACAGCAGAGGGGTACATTCTGTTAGTCGCATGTAGGTTTGTTTGCCAGGACAAAAAACTTGCAATAAAGCTCAATACGACTGCAGGACAAAGACTGAATTTGGCTAACTCAGACTGCTAAAGCCACATATAGCTTTGGTTGAAGTTAGTGTAACACCCCAGTCAAATAAAGGAGGGCCTTGACTGATGGTTTAATGCAGTTTATTTGTGTTTTGTGCACTTCATTAAACCAACACAAGAGCTAAACAGAGATGTATAAACAAATAAAGGGAGGAAAATAAATTACAACTCCCCAGGACCATAACTCCATTACGTTGCTGAGCTAATAGCAACAAAAAAACTTAGTAAAATGTACACATAAGAATGAACTCAAAATCCTTACAAGACCAGAATTTTTCAAATGTACCTACTTGCCAATTGCGACTGAACCTAAACTCAAATTAGACTCTCACCATAAAGCCTTATACACTGCAAATCTCTGTGAGCTCCGTCGTTAGCATTCTGTTTACTTTACCATTACCTTTTGATACCGTCAAGTTCATTTTGTCACATCTGACTAAGGTCCTTTCAAAATAAGGAAATAACAAAATAATAACACTCAAAATTCAGACAAGAACTTCACACACATTAGTCATGAAACCAACCATGTAAGGGGGTCTTTTACACTTAGGAATTGTTTTTGCATGGAACAAGGAATGTGGACTTTGTCCACTATTTTTTACAGTTAGGAAGGGATCACTTCACTACCAGTATGGAGATGAGGGATGATTACAGCAACCAGTAACTACACATATGGCATAAACTGTAAGTATTGTATTAAGACCTTAAAATTAAATGTTACCTAACTTTATCTGTACCTGTTTGGTCTTGAATGAGTGTACTATTATATTTGCTTGGGGAGAGATGAACACTGTACCCTCACTGATCTTTACTGATGAAATACAGTGTCCCTAGAGTATTTTCATCCAAGAGTTACAGGTTATTCAGTTAATTGTTGTTTTCCTTAGCCCCATACCACCATGTGTAAATATGGAGGTGCTGTGCGTGCTCACAGGCTGCCTCTGTCATCTCTTCTTGTTTCTCTCCTCAGGCCACAGAAGCTGCTGTTCCCCTCATTATTCCACTCTTCATGATCCCACGGCCCTGCCAGGCTGTTTCTTACACATGGCTTTATTCACATTCACGCACCTACAAAATGCAGCAATGAAAAGGCCTGTATCCTTATATTTCCTGGTCAGCTGACATTGCCAGTGGACCTGTGAGCTACCAGCTCTGTGGGCATGACCGCTGCGTGCATGAGGAAAGACGCTGGTCTAAGATTTTCATAAATACCCAAACAAACAAGTGTGTTATGACATAATCATATCTAGACTCCAATATTAAGCCAGCTGGATGCAGACAGTGCATTCTTGGCTCCAGCACTTTAGTCTTTGTGTGAAAGGGAGTTCCTGCTTGTGGACGTGACTTTTTCTTCCTACTGTATAAAGAATCCATTACGGATGTACAAGTGAATATTTTTATCATTTTATCCTTATTACAAAAATACTGTATTTGTATCCAAGAGAAAACTTTGACAAAAAAGTCGCTGTGAAAAACCATCTTGGGGGCCAATGTAGCATACTTTATATTACAAGTTATGTGATTATTTTCAGTCTGTGAAAGGGTGTAGAAAATTTAAGGGCTCCTCATATTCTTCATGCATTTCAAATCATGATAAATGTGTTGAGATAGATCAGAGGTGAGTTAGCCTTCCATGATATGAAAGGTTTTTTTAGCAAAAATATGGATTCAAGCCACTCTAAAATCCATTAAGAAACCTTTTGTTTTTTGAAGCATATCATGATAGGAGGTTTTACACACTTAAGCACCCATCTAATGTATCTTTGCACAGGCCTGACATATAGCCAGAGACTTAGAGTTACTTCTCTTCTGTCCATTTAAATGTGAAGTTTAAAGGAATTATTAAAAGATAGACTTCTCATTTGACAAAACCATGAACACCACTGCATTTTTGCACAATCTGTATCACTAGTTATATATAGTTATGACAACAGGTCATTTATTTTCTGTTTGTAGATGACCAACACTTTGTTGCTCTACACATGCATGTCTAAAAGAGATACTGGCCTCAATAACAGGGTTTTCCAAAACTCGAAAGCAAAATGTGGTCTTGGAGACACAAGGTCTCTGAATGTTACTACTGTTTTCATTTGGAAACAAAGGCCACACGTTGAGACTTGAGTGTGCATAGAACGTAGAAACCCTGATAAACAGTCAAGACAGTGGGATGCTGCTTTTCATACTTTGTACAAAAAAAAGAACAAAAAAAAAGAATAATCAACTGTCCAGGAGCCAGTCTTTAAAAAGATTTCATTATGGTTGACTGCATTTCATTAAATGTATGGTGGGGTGGTTACTTGAGAATTTAATCTGTAATAGAACCATGAAAACCTGCTTGAAAAATTCTCTGGATTACTAGAAATCATCAATAACTCTAACTGATTATGCCATTTGATGTAAAATAATAGCACTGGTTGCAGGCAACAGTTTAAAGGTTAACTTAGTGCTAAATATTCTTCTGGGAAACTTCCTAGAGATTAGTTGAATCGTGCAATACTGTACATAACTGTGAGAACTCACAAAATTGCAATACATGGATGACCATAGGAATGTAGGAAACAGCAACTGTGAGTGGTGGACTGGAACACACCATAGTAAGATGCACTGCAGAAGGACTATGTTGGCCTGTGAGTCTAAAAGCCCGGCTATCTTTTTACACTGAGGCGGTCAAAAGCCTCAACTTAGCCTACGGCGAGGCTACGGCAGCTGCGTAACTCTGTAGCTACACCGTAACCCCTTAACACAGAACAGCTTTAGTATTGTTTTTTTGCACGGAATAGATGTGCATTTTGTTCCCTAAAAGAAATAAATCTGAAAGCTCTGCTAGCTCTTCACCCCGAGTCAGACCAAAAGGATTTGAACCAACTGAACAACCAGCCGACCAGCAACTCCATCGTCAGAGCTACAAGCTGCTGCTAGCAAGGTTAGAAATCAGGGCAGCGATTTGCATTAGCTTTTTGAAAAGGGCTAAGAATTGTATTTTCTCGATGATGTACTTTTGAATCTTTTGTGTACTACTACTTATTATGACTCCAATTATACTTTCTCACTATCTATATTATAACTACTGAATTCATAATGCTGTAACTTTGCATCTAGATTTGGTACAGTGTGATTCTGCAAAAGTTGGAAAAGAAAGTCTTCTGACAGACATGATTACAGTTGAGGTTTTTATGTCTGCATTAAGAGATGTAAAAAGTGAAATACGCTAAGACTAGCTCGAAGAACTGAAAGAATGTGTTCATATTGTGTAGATTTACCTAAACATTATATTAAATTAGCCTACTTAAAAAACTAACGCAAACTGCCCCCTGCAGGTTAACATTTTTATGACAGACCTTCCTTCTCAGTGCATTCGTCGGGAGAAGGGAGAAAAAGCAAGCTGTGGTGTATAACAAGTGAAATTGCACTAAAAATCACAGTTGTATGATATTTGAGAGTATACGGTACATTTTAGACATAGCATTTATTCTTGTTCCTCATGATAATATGAGTGTTAATGATTTTTTTTTCAAGGAGTGATGAACATACATTCAGTTGCTGTTGTGTTTCTAATTTATTCTGTTTTTCATTTTAATCATTTGCACTGGAAATGAACGGATGTGTGTTCAAATGACATTTATGCTTGTCAGGATTGCAAATAGATAAGGAAGTATTTTTGTTAACTGAGTGAAAAGACCTCTGCTGTAACAAAGCCTGGCATCCCAAAAGCACTTCTGCATTATATACAGACAACAATACATCAGCAAATACATATAACATATATTAACAAAAAATCAGCAAACAACAAAGTACACCCGCTGTCACTAAAGACACAGGCAATCTTAGTGCTTAGATGCTTTTGAAAGTGGGCCACAACCTTCTAAAAATGTGAATTGTTTTAAATGGTTTTTTGCAAAGACTAAAGTGTATTGTTACAGAGAGTCAAAGAAACTGACCATGTATTCCACCTTTGTATGAAATATTTAAGTTGTTAAAACAAATAAAAGTGAAAGAAAGCAGACATTGTGATTACTTTGTTGTGCATGTAATATCTGCTAGTGAATGTCCTTGTGCATGCAATAGTGATGTTACAGATCTTTCCACATCATTATCCTAGTGATTATTTTACAGATAAACCTAGCAACCCCAGCCCCCTAAAAAAAGAAACAAGAACGATGAGCCAGCCTCGAAAAAAGGAACGGAGCCATAAGATCTGGCTACCTTCAAAGAGCCGTAATTCCCATCTCTAGCATGCAAGTGATCGTTAGCTAAACCCTCTACCCCAAATAGCATAGTCCAGTATAGCAACTGTAACTGTCTGTCAAGCTTTGGATTTCTCCACTTGCTCCATGGGGCTATATACCATGAGTTTGGAGAGTGATGTCTTTTTTTGCCTTTGCAAAATCGAAAATGTCTAAGTGTAAGGAACTGATTAAACTGTGTGTTTGTCTGCTCTAACGTTAGCCTGCCCGGCAGTAGTTACCCATAGTATTATACCATGTTCTGGGTGAATACTCGATCCTGATTGGCTGCAGGGTGTCCATTAATTCCTGACAATGGACACCTACTAAAGTGACAGACTCAGTATATTGACTTAAAATATTGTTTAGCAGCAGAATCTTTTAAACATATGAACAGATTTCTTTGAATCCATCTTGCTTAGTTTTCTAGATCTATGTATTTTTTGTATAGCTGTAAAAAAAGAAATCAAATAAATGACTGCAATTGGTAGCTTCTGTTGTGGTTCTAAATTCTTATTCAAAACAGCATCCCTGATATAGCAAATATCCAAAAATATAGTACCATAAATAATACAGAATGCAGTAATTCATGACTGATTTCATATGAATGATGACAACACAAAAATCACACTTATTCCAAAAATATTGATGTGCACACTATATGTCTACAAAAACACACTGACTTACATCGCACTGACAAACAAGTCTGCACTGCAAGATAAATGGGACAGATTTGTAACAAGGTACTGATAGACTGACGGGTCAGGTGGAGAAGGTGGATTCTCAGGCTGAGGATTGTTCCTAACATGTCCGTAGCATCCACATATAACAGACATGAAGTGCTCCACAGATGAGAGCTACTTCAGAAAACAATTTTGTTCTTACCTCCAGCACCTTGAAGAGATCTCCATTGCCCTTTCATCAGCTCAGACAGAGACTGTCCGACACTGTCTCATTCTGAATGGTACGTTATGTGTCTATGTCTGTCTGCCTGTCTGTCTGTCTTCTGGTTTGCTTTGTCCACTTCTGCCTGTTTTGTTTTCCCTCTCTGTCATTCTTTTCTTCTTTTAATTGCGTTTTCTTTTCTTTTTTTTTACATTGCTGTTGCTTTAAACGTGCAAAACCATTTTTAGTAGCACTATACAAAGAAAGGCATTATCTTCACATGATGTCTTAGGACGTACAACAAAGGCTGAGGTGGGGCCATCTGTAATAACCAGCACACTATCTCTGGGAAAAAATGGCTTCACAAAACATACTTTTCATTTAGGAATGCCTGTTATCTTTTGTCCTCCACATGGCACAGATAACCAGCACTTTAGAAACTGCCAACCTGAACAGTAGCCTGTCCTGGATTAGATAAACATGCAATTGTGGTCATTTAACAATACTCATTTACAAGGCTGCCAGATATCAGTGTATTACAAAGATATTTTTAGAAAAGGGTTGGTAAAGTGTCATTTTGTGTGAAAAGACAATTTTATTAAACATTCAAAAGATAAGAACCACTTTTTTAGTTCACTTTGGCTCTGTTGGTAACATAAATCTCTTGAGAGATTCATGCTAACATGCTACATTTTCAGGTTGCCTGTCTGGCAGCTGCAGCAACCAAATCAATATGGTTATCTCTAGTTTGACTTTAGAGTAACTTAATACCAGGCAAAAAAAAAGCTGCTCTCGCTGGTTGAAAGTTTCAAGTCTGTTGCTCTTGATGCTGAGTATGGTCAGAAGTATGCTCTGTTGCACCTGTAACCACACCCAACAGTGATGTTACAGTGTACTGACACACCCTGGTGTACGCTTCAACATCAACTCAGAAAAGTTCAGCCACTGGAGGTCAGCATAAACAAGATTTTCAGTTTGTGTTAAGTTGCTCTTTCTTTGAACTTGTAAGCACAAATGTATCACTTAGAAACAATTTCAGGGCAAATGTGAGATTAAAAAAAAGCATTTTACCATGTTTAATTTTTTAGGAAATTTAAATTTGCTTCTATCTATCTGCGCTATTATTGTAACATAATCCAGCATAAACACAGGAATAAAGTGGTTGTTTCAGTTTGAAATAATGTAGTGACAATGCAAAAAGGTGTATGAGCCACAGCAGTGCAGTTCTGTAATGGAAATCCAAAGCTCTTGCATTTACCTTGTAGTGCAAGTTTGAATTTCCACTACATTTCACCCTGCTTCCTTTTTGTATTCACGGCTGCTGTGTGTAAGAGTTTATCGAGTTCTGTGTGTGCGTGTGCGTAGGTGTGTGTGTGTGTGTGTGTGTGTGTGTGTGTATTTCCAAGTATGTATGTTTTGTATTTAAATATAAATAAAAGAATCAAATGTGTGAGGGAGAGAGAGAGAGTGAAACAGAGAAAGTGTTCCAAAATTCATACAGGTGTGGGCATACTGTGAGGTATCCTCATTGATCCTCTGCAGTGGCCATAACATTGACTGCAGGAGTCTGGATTCCAGTTACATGACTCAAGAAATGAATTGGTAAACTTTAGACTTGACTTGAAAAGACTTGCAACTTGACTTTGACTTTAACACCAATGACTTGTGACTTCACTTGGTCTTCTTTAATTTGAAATGACTTGATATCTGGCCCAAGTCCAAAGATTAAAAAAGCATGCAGCGAATCAACTCTTCACTTTCAACAAGATGTATGACAACAGATGTACTTTGAACCAATCAGACATCAGCCAATCATGTGGGACAAGCTGGAAGAAAAGCACAGGCAGCGCAGACCAGCAGTCAGACACTTTCTGATGTGAAAACTAAAGGCAACATTCACACATACATTCAGATCAGAAATGACAAATAACTGTAATTGTGTCACAGAAATAACATACCAAGGCACATCTGATCATTTTGCTCATAAAGGATAAGTTCATATTTCAAGTCTGTCTTAAAACAATACTTACATGCCCATATGTACATTGAATTGTTCCTCCTTTAAATGTGTGATGGAGGACAAAATCCACTGTTCCCTTTTTGTAAAGAAATGAAAAGTGATGAATACTCATTTTAAAAAGCATTCAATATTTATTTAAACTTAATACACTTATTTGGCCAAATGTCTTATTTGGGACTGAAACACAAAGTTGAGGACTTGACTTGAAGCTTGAGACTTGAGACTTGCAAAACAATGATTGTGGCCAACTTCTGATTGACAGTAATGGCTACCAGCTGACAGCGTAGTTGTGATGAACAGTCATTTGCACATCTGTGTTGTGCCACAGTTCCATCTGCTAGTGTTGTCACTTTGATTTCTTACCAGAAATCTGCCCCTACCGTAAGATTTGGTAACCAAGCGATTATTGATGAGTCATGAATCGCAAAGCACAAAACACATACAGACACTTTCGGGTGTATTTTTTTTTTCCACAAAATATGAAATGAAAGTGGCAATATACACACGCCAACCCCCCAACATTACAAAGATAGTGTTTTGAAGATGGCATTCATTTCAAAATCCTGTAAATTAGGCATAACTACTTATACTATGAATTATAGTATGTGATCCAACATATTTTAAGGGCTTTATGTGTGTACACAAAAGCACACACACACACACACACACACACACACACACACACACACAGACGAAAAGTACACCTGCTATAAATAGCTCTCTCGTCTCAACTTGTGTATCTCTCTGGTTCTTTTCGTCTTGTCTTCTCTTTGTTTCATGGTGTCTGAGCTGCACTCGTCTCCAGTTACGCCTCTGATGCAGCACATGTTCCATTTGTGAATCCTCCAAATTAGATTTCAGTGCTTTTAACCAGCCATCAACCTGAGAGTGTTAGAGGGGAAATCACTGTCTAAAATTTTATTACAACAATGATGACAGAGAAAATGTTGTTTTTTTCTGATTACTGGCATGTCATAGTGGCTGTCAGGTATGAAGCAAGATATGTGCAGTTTCCCACTACAACGTTATACTGAATATATTTTATTGTTCTTTTTAAATGGACAAATGAATCAGTGAATTTTCTAAATTTGGACTTCAGTCATTAGTCTTGTTTTTAATGTTTCTAATCCTTTTGTTGTAATCACTGCTGCTGTTTCATGTTTTTATTAAATTAATCTTTCACGAGGTCAGCCCCATTAGGTGTTATTATTGCTGCTGTTTATATTTACTACTCTAAATATTTCAAATTGAACTAGATGGTTGGAGCTTCAGTCTGATCAGCAGCAGTGTGGCAAGTAGTGAGACCTGGAAGATGGCTTTATCTTTGCTGTTTGATATTTGGGGATATCATGCCTGAGCAGTTTGTCTTACATTTCCACTTTTCTTTGTGTTGTAGTTGCAGTTTTTAATTTTATGTAAGCCGCATGTCTGGCATTCATGCCGTTACGTTTATGACATTTAGCTGATCTTGGTCAAGAACCTGTTACACATACCAAAGTTGTGGTGGATATTACACCTGTGAACTAAGGGACAATTTTCTTTTAGGCTACCCATCTTTGGTTCTCAAAAAGAAAAAGGTTCCAATAAAAGTCGATTCAAAACAATGTTTGTTTTTTTAAATTGTCTATACTGTATCATAGGAACTTGCAATATTAATAACTGTAGTTTGTGGCAAAGTGAACCAGGTGATATTTGCTCAGTTTCAGCTCCACCAATACAAGAGCAGGGCTGTATATGAAGGGTTATTGTTAGACCTTTAGAAAAAGCTTTTTAGCTTTCAGAAAGCAAACTCTTTAAAATAAAAAATGGAATTGGATTTCTATCTCACAGTGTTGCTCTCTCCTGGCATCCTTTGTCTTTCCTCTCCTCTCTACTGTTCATCCCTCCATACTCATCTCTTCTTTTCCTTTCTCTCGCTTTCTTCCATTCTCCTCTACTCTTTATGTACAGATTGCTCTCTATTCTTGCCTCCACATCCATCTCCACTCTGTTTTCTGTGCCCTTTCTTCTCCCCTGCCCCCTTTACCATCCTCTTCCTCCACTTCTCTCTTCTCCTACACCTCTTCTGTGTCATTGTGAATCAGCCTTCCTCCCCATTTGGGCATTTTTCATCTTCCATCTGATCCTGCACCTTATTTCCTCTCTTATCTCCTGCACCTTTCATTGTTCTCGCTTCATTCTGCAACTCTTTTGCTCCCCACTCACTATACACAATCTCTCTTACACCCTCCCCTCTAATGCTTCCTCTTCTCCTCTTCACCTCCTCCTCCCTCCCTCCCTCCTCCTCCATACTGCTGCATTATTCAGAGTGCTATTTGGAATGGCTTGTGCTGTCCCTGAGTAACTCTCCTCTTGCACTCCATGGAGCATCACTCTGGAGGTCAAACCATGGCGCACTCTCTCAAACTCATGAAATCACACACATGTATTCAGATTCCTTACATTCAGGCGTTTCCCTGCACATACCGAGGGGAATTGTCATGTCACACATGCTCCTTGTTTTCTCTTTCTTCCCCAAATACCAGCCAGGGGTCTTCAGAGATCACTTAACCAGCAGCTGCAGGCAGATGCAGGACCCGACTACAACAGAACAAGGCGTCTTTTATTCATAACTACCAGTAGCACCGAGCTGAAGCACTTCAACAGCAGGCGCCACAGCCTTACAACACAGAGCAGGGACAAGGTTCTGCACAGAGGACAAAAAAGAAAAAAAAGAAACATCCCTGCATATTTAATTGCTTAAAAAGCAGGGAGGACTGAATGGAAATACAAAGAGATACAAAGAGTCGCTTCACAGGAAGATTCTGCATCTTTAGAAATGTGCAAAAGTAAAGGAGGAGGAAGAACAGATATCAGAGGGAGGTAAGAAGAGATAAGAAGATAAAACATGTTGGTGAAATGAGCAATTGACAGTATAATATCAAGTGCAGAAACTGATTTTCAATGACAAATACATGGTGATGAAGTGTATATGAAGTATGAAATCACAAGTGTTCTGGGAGAGACAGAAAACCCTTTGAGCTGCTTTTCCTCAAACATCTGCTGCTTGAAGTGGCTGTTTTGGCAGTTGTCTCCATTATTGAGTTTCCTCTTTTTTCCTCAAAGTGGCCTCTGTGGCCTCAGCTATCTCTTTGTTCTGATGGGAAAGTTTTTTTCCCCCCTACTTAATTTTGTGCCTAATAGCTGTGCAAATGAACTACAGGGAACACGACTAAAAGATATGAGTGTTCTTGGAAAAAAGTCAGGTTTAGTGGTAGTGGTGGCACTGATGATGTGACTGGAGCATCAGGGTTGAAACTCTTGTGCATTTTTCATGCAAAATGTCTTTTTATAGCCGTGCTCGAGTTGTGAGGATTCAAGCTAGCTGCCAGTGAAGTGGAGTTACTGATGTCAAACAAGACTGGGTCATGGAATCAGTGATGATTTATATTTGATTACAAAAGATCAAGATCTTAAAGGCCACAACACAATTATGCACTGAGCTTTATCAGTCCAATGTACAGTATATTTTTAGCAACATTCATTGTTTTCACGTATAAGTGAAAATAAGTCATTTCACCATCTCTTTGGATTATGAAGCCTGACTTAATGCCTTTAAAAAGAGCTCACATTATGAATCACCGACAAGGTCAAATCTTATATGACAGAATGTATCCTTGAAAATCTCACAAGCTCATAGCAGCTGATATAAAAAAAAGAAAAATCACACACAAGCACCCTTCTTTTGAAAACTCTCTCTCCACAACAAGTGAGAAAGAGGTCACTGTTATATTACTGTATTACAGTTAAAGCAGCTAAGGGGACTTCAGTGTTTATCAGTCTGTTTTACTTTGAAGCCTCAATAACTTGCTTGAGCAAATAAGACCATTAACAAAATAATTGGGTGTTTCCATACAGTATTGATTCCAAATGTTTCCCACTGTTGGCAGCAAAGTGGCAGAGGGTCGGCAGTCGGCACTGTCAGTTGGAGCTTTACTTCAAATTACAGAGCTAAAGCTGCACAGCAACATTAAGTGGCCTACATAAACAGTCTCAAACTTTTACTTTTACATTTCACCATCAGTGAAATGTAAAACAAGGTCTTAACTTTGGCATTTACTATAGCTATCAGCCTACCCTTCACAAACAATCAACCAATCAAGTGACTATAACTATTAAGACACAGCTAACCATCACACACACATACAACATCACATTGATATACTAATGAACAATTGCTGACTCACCACTTTGTTTGAATGAAACAAGAAAATGTGTCCAAATCGTCACCAACCTACTAAACCTTCGAAATACAACACTTGACAAATTAGCTACTGTTTTCCTTCACACTTGGCTGCTTATATTCCCTATTCATAACCAGCCAAAACACAGACCACTTGGTAAGCCCTGACCCGTCACTGTTAGTTTGTCATTCTTCCTGGTGCACAACTCTGTATGTGTTAAATAAGGAGGGGCCAGACTGATTGCGCTGCAGAGCGGTGAGTGTGTGTAAGATAAATTGAAACAGGGAAAAAATTATTAGTATGCACTATGATCAACGGGGGGCACAGGGGCTCAGTGGTTAACACTGTCGCCTCACAGCAAGAAGGTCCTGCATTTGAATCCAGCAGTTGGGTTCTTTCTGTGAGGAGTTTACTTGTTCTCTCTGTGTCTTTGTGGGTTTCCTCTGGGTGCTCTGGTTTCCTCCAACAGTCTAAAGGTTAGGTGACTTGGAAACTCAAAATTGCCCGTATGTGTGAATGGGTTTCTGTGTGTTTTATCCCTGCGACAGACCTGTCCAGGGCGTACCCTGCCTCTTGCCCAGTGCATTCAGGAAAAGCAGTTTTAAAAGGTAATGGATGGATTATAATCAATGTTTCATTGTGATTTTATAAAGTAATGTCATTTTAATATTAACCTTTTCATTTAAAAGAAAAATGTAAAATTGACACGACAGTTCATGAAATCCATTTTCCATGCATTTTTAATGATTTGTTATTTGAAATTTAAATAAAACTATTAATTTAAACTGTAATAAACTATTAAAACTATTAATTACATTTAAAAGGCTCTGACTCTTCAGTTTTGTTGTTTCTGAATGACACTAGACAGCTTTGCTAATATACATTTTAGTGACATTTTATTAGATACAATATGTAGCATACTGTATTTCTTGTTTATGAGAGGATAATATATATTTACATTATGCCAGACAAACTGTCATCCTAATCTTCTTCATTTCTTGATATTATCCAAGTTTTACACAATCTGATTTCTGCTTTTTGTAAATCTATTTTAACAACATTTTTTAGTTCCTCTTCAGTTGCAAAGATGTTGTGACGTATCATTGATGATTCATCATATCACGTATCATACTGTACAACATAGATCTGCTCTTCCTTTTCTTATTACACAACTAGTATATCACTTTGAATTGCATTTGTTTGAACATGAGCTATACAGTTAAACATAAACTACACACACACTCGTGCACACACGTACTCATCACACATTGACTGTTTGCTGTTTGTGTGGATTAAGAGGGATTACACTCCACGGACACATGCTTCAGTGCCTTATGGGGGTTTGTGTATGTGTGTGTATTTTACTTATTGTTATTGTGAGTTCCAGCCTTTAGCTGCCGCTGTCTCGCAGCTTGCATGAGACTGCAGACTGCTTGTGTTTATATTTAGCGGTCTGGGTCATTACTATAGGTTGGTATGAAGGGTCTGCAGATGATAGGGATGTCCTAAATAAAGGCTAAAGTACCTGCATGGTTCAGCTCTGTAACTGTAATTGGTAGTCACCATATTTGGAGAAAATATTGCTACTGTCATCAGAATCAGAAATACTTCATTGATCCCCGAGGGAAACTCTTTAAATGTGAAAACCTTGTATTTCTAATATGTTATTTAGAAGATCTAAGAAAAACAGCTTTGTTTGGATGAACTGCAATGCATTTCTGACTTTAACATATAACCCTTCAACTCATTTAGAAGCATTAAAATGAGCGGAGAGCATCGATATATGAAAGTAATGAAATGTGTGTGTGTGTGTGTGTGTGTGTTAATGTTTAAAGTCCACTGGCTTTTCTCGTCCACTTGTTCAGTACTGTTAATGAATGTACCAGTTACTGCCTTCAAGATTAAATATATGGGATTGAAACCGCAGTAGATTCATTATAATACCTGTACATTTCTGTTTGCAGAACATGTACTCCTTGCTTTGATCCAGCTATTACTATGCACACAGTAGGCTAAATCTAATCTAAAAGGTTTTACTGAACTCTCTGAAGGTAAAAAAGCCATGTTAGGCCATCTTGGCTCATACTGCTGTAAAATTCATGGACAGGTTCATCTTCAGAAGTTTTGCCCCCTGGATTAGCTAATTTTGCAGCAGTATATAACAGTATAGGGATCTTCTTACGAGGCAACCAGCCTGACTTACCAAGCTAGCTGTTTGGTTAGCCACCTAGCAAACTTCCTGTTCATCTGCAGTAATAACAAACATTCATTACTTATCTTTTTATACAGTATATAGCTGTAGCTGTACTAGAGTGTACTTCAAAAGAGGTAGAAAGATATTACAAAAATGTTCTGAAAGTCTTTGAATGTTTTGTAGAGATATTTATTGCTGTTGCTAACTGTACTGAGCTGACCATTGGTCGTTCCTTCCAGTTGATTATGGGAAGGTGAAACACAGTCTCCAGCACAGCAATGTTAACATGAACTTCTCGCTCAAGCTGTCTTTTTCATTCTTCACACAATTACTTTTGCTTCCATGTGTACAAAACTGTCATCGCTGTGTGCTCAATTATCACTTGTCGCCCATCTCCTGTAACCAGTGGTGATTGGGGGGATGGGGGCTTAGTGTATAGATAGTTAACAGAGAGTTTTCAAGCTGCTTTCATGTCCTTGTTTACTCTCTTCATCTTTTTTAGTCAATTTGCTTGTCTTGTCTTCATTTAAAATGACAAAAAAAGGGAAATAAAACAATTACAGTAAATAGAAAGAATACTGTGTTAAACTGACAAGAAAGGACAGTAAAGATTGCTAAATAATTCAATGCAGTTTTAAATATATATATATCAAAATCAAATTGAATGATTTCCTGGGAAATGCTATTTTCAAATATATTTTTTAGGTTTCAACATTAGGCCATATACTGTAGCATAACTGATTTTCTTGGTAGAAAACTAGTACACATATATTATTTCTCTTATTGTGGAGGATTAAAATTAGTTCACAAATGGGTATTGCCATTTGAAGTAAAAACACACCAAGTACCCCACACACAAAAGGATTAACTACATATATTATTATATAATTACCCATCATTAACAGCTGCAGAAGAAATAAATATTACATAATCAATGTTAACAAACAAACAAAACCAGAACACAGTAGTGGTGTGGTAGGCAAAGACAAGTACATCACAAATTCATGTCTGATAAATATGGTGTTATTTAAAGAAATGTTTGTAATAGCCCCACAACTTTCCAAACTGTCCAGGCTTCACTCAGGAAGCAGGAGTAGGCGTATTGTTTTGGAAGGCCCACACAGTGCAGTGCCCCCAGATCAGTCAGGGCTTTGGTGCTTTGTTTGATTGTTTACCACTGCAATAACTGCAACTCTAAAATGGAATCACCTTTGTGGAGAGATGAGATTTTGCTCTTGCTCAGCACCATGCAGTTTCAAAGCCACATTCCTGCCCAAGTTGGGGATGATGGCTACTGTCACAGTGAGAATACTACAGTGAGACACCAGATGTTGATCAGGAAGGGTTTCAGGAACTGAACTTCAGTGGTGAACTTTTACAGTTCTTCAACATCAAAATACAACCAATGGCATTAAATTTCACAACTCACCAGAAGTTTCTCAGAAGTCAGCGATCTCTAACCCTAATGCCTGTAATCATGTTATTACTGTTGTAATTTTTAACACACACAATAACTAGATATAATAGAAAGAAAAACATTAAGAGTCTACACATCAAGAGTCAACGGCTCTGTGAGGCTGTATTTAGGCACAGCGGTGCTTTGAGCTAAATGCCAATGTCAGCATGCTAACATGCTGACAGTGATAATGCTAGCATGCTAATGTTAAGTAGGCATAATGTTTAGCATGTTCACCATCTTAGTTTAGCGTGTTAGCATGCTAACATTTGCTAAGTAGCAGAAACCACACAAGTACAGCTGAGGCTGATGAGAATGTTATTTTTGTTTTGCAGGTATTTGGTCATAAAGTATTAGACAATTAGATTTTTGAGATGATTTTTTATTTTTGGCATTTCTGCTTTATTGTGATGTTATACCTGGAGAGAGACATGAAAGGCAGGGGAGAGAGAAAGGGGATGACATGCAGCAAAGGGCCCTGTAATCAAATATCCACCGTCTCATAATAATCTTAATAAGCTACACTTAACTTGACAGTTCATGCACTATTACTTACTACTTGTATTATTACACTTTAAAGCTGCTCCTTTCTCCACTGCTTTCAGCTGTCATTTCAGTGTCAGTGTGACCCGCCTCCACCCCTTTCACCTCCAGTTTTATCACAACCAGCTGTCTGTGGGTCCTTCCAGTGAGCTCATCAGAAGTTCCACATCACATCCATCCAGATCTTAAGCTACACCTGTTCTTTACAGTCATCAGGAGGATATTCCTGTATGGCTCATGGCGTCACTATGGACATCACAATGGGGTCTAGTTGCCAAAGACTCCTCACATATCTCATTAACGTTTCCCATTGTGCACACTATGTGAAAGAAATGTATTTCCTAAGAATTCCTTAAGAACACTTTTCAATTAACCTCTCCTGATTTAAACAAAGCTCAAATAATTCAAATCTATCAACATGATATATGTTTAATCACCGGCACATTTAAAGAACTGAGTCACTGCAACAAAAGGTACTTAGATTGTTACCACAGCTGTAAGTGTTGTGGCCATTTTTCTTACTGTCACTGCCAGCAGAAAGCAATTACTATGTATCTCTTGAATGGTCTGTAAAATTAATGACTGTTTAGGTTATCATGAAAGGGTGATTTTGGTAATTTTGTATAAAATACAATGAAACTCAATTTTAAGATCATTGATAACCGTGTCTTCTTCTACTGTGACTGTTTGGCCTTTATGATAAAATCTGTGAAAGGAGTTATCTTCTTTACTTCTTCTTCTTTACTGTGGATATTTTTGTCACAATGAATACATTTCATCGTTTATTTTACTTTCATTATTTAGTTTACTTTGATACAAATGATTTGTCCTGCAACAGGAAACAGACCTCAGTAACATCATTTCATTTATTTAATTGTGGTATTACATTTTAGGAATATTGAATATAAGTGTACGTGAATAAGTGAATTTTTTACGTAGGAGCATTATAAACAAATTTACCCCCACTGCCAGAGCAACATAGCAACACACACACCCACACACAATAATCAGACGTGTGGCCAGTGGATTAGGTTGTTTCAGTTCAATCAAATCAGTTCACAGCACCTCACACTACCAATTTTGAACCTTTTTATGCAATTACTTTTTGATATGTTCTTTTTCCAAGGTTATAGTTACATTGCTCACATTTTTAGCTAAACATCCAGTGACAGATAAATATACATACTTCAATGGAATAGTTAAATACCTGGAATTACTTTCTTGCCAAGAGGTAGATGAGAAGATTCATACCACTTTAATGACTGTATGGGAAATATGCTTAGCATGAAGACTGGAAATGGGGAAAAAGCTAGCCCAGCTCAGTCCAACAGTAACAAAATCCACCTACAGTACGAGCCCCACTAAATCTCATTATTAACACGTCACATCTCATTTGTTTTATTCTCATAAAAACCACAGTGAAAAAAATAGGTTTGTGTGGGACTATTTCTTGGGGGGTAGCAGTGATTTTCTGGAGTTGTTTCCTGGCAACCTCATGGTGAGCTATAAAGGTGCTGGTAGGTGGATTTTGTTTTGCCATTTCCGCCTGTTTCCAGTCTTTCTGCCAACCTAAGCTAACCAGCTGCTAGATGTCACTTCATATTTAACCTACAGACATGAGAGTGGTTTCAATCTTCTTTTCTAACTCTCAGCAAGAAAGCGAAAAACCATGTTTCCCAAAATGTTATTCCCTTAAACCTTTTATACATTTCCATGGTGTTACGGGGTAACTATGAGGTACGTAGCTGTCATCTTAAGAAGCAGAAGAAGAGGAGGAGGAGGACAGAAGACATGCAAAACACACCAGCAATGGGCAGTATAGATTTGTAAAACAATATGCTTTAAACCTATTTGTGTCTCACACATTTCAAAGGAATCTAGGCCAAATCTTTGTGGTTGTTCTTCTTGTGATAATCTTTTGATCTTTTCACTCTGCCCCTGGCATTGAGGTCAAGCTCAGCAACAAAGAAATGTCCCTGGAGATGGTAGGGATTCAGTATTTTATTCAAGCTCACTCCAGTAGGCCAGATGTTTGAACCCAGGCCTCATGGACAAGGGATGGCAGCATATTGGAAATCCTCATCTCACAGGCAACAGGATTTTTATCCATTGTTTGTTGGTTCCAGGCTATAATGTCTGACGAATATGTAATAAAATTTGATCCTGTTTCAATATCATGTTGACCTGACTGTTGTCCTGATTGTCTGTGTCAACGCAGTTCTCTCTGCTTTGTTGAAACAATATAACATTGCTTTGTGTTGTGGGGAATTTTTCAGTACATTTTCAAGTCTCTTACTTCCCATCTCTTTGCTGTCTGTTTAGTTTATTTTTTCAGTTCTGCAGTCAGTGTATAAGATGTCACCATTAAGAGCATTAGGATGCCTCTTCCTGTCTCTGAACTGCTTCATTTCAACTCCCCTTTTTCCACTCAACACATCTTTAGGCCTGTCTTTTTTTCCCTCACATCACCGTGCCCTTATTTAATCCAGCTCTTTCCATCTTTAACCATGTTTCTTTGAAAGCCGCATACTGAGGAGTGCAAATTACATCCTGACACCTCCTGTTAGCCCTCGTCCCACACTCTGCTTTTCACTGGGTACATCAGGCCCCAGCCTCTGTGCTTTTTCTTGGAAAAGATGTAGGTGTTCTATAAAATGCACTTTTTAATAGACACAACCCATGGTTCTTTGCTTTGTTTGGTGGAGCTATAATGAATAATGTTGCCGGTTATCACAGGAATAGTATGTATTTAATTGCTCGTTCGCTAAGCCCAGCTCCCCTTAGTTACTGTTACTCCTGTCAAGCTTTCCTTTCTCGCACGGCACACATGAAGTTTACCACTCGAAATTTTTTTATTCTTAGTGATGATGGGTCCTTGATTTCAGACAGAGGTAGACAAAAAGCAGTTCTTATGTCCGATTTGCAAATATCCATTTGGTAGTCTGGAGTTACTGTTGCTGGTAGATTTTGTATCTAGTGAGCTAATTAAGCTAATGGTAGCTCAATGAGTTGGTTGAAAATGTTGAACTCCTGTCTATGGCTGACTTTTTGTTTCCACCTCACTCGTTTTAAACAGAATCGTGTAAAAGGGGTCTTAAATATGGACTTGATAGCTACACACATGAATCTAACAGGCATTGCAGAATACTGTTTGTTTCTTCAGTTTTGTGTCCTTAATCAGTGGATCCCACCCTGAATCTGAGGCAACAGCATAGTTCTTAAACTCTGCTAAGAAGACTTGCATCACATCACTGTTTATAGTGCGCATGTTGCTGCTTGTGTAACAGTAACCACAGCCTGTGTTTGTTAACGTACTGACAAAATGTGACAAAGGAGGAAGAAAGAAAGAATGTGGCCTAACTGCAATAATACAGTGAATATTGCACATGCTACATACTGTAGATAAAGACCCCTTATAATATTCTATGTATAGTGTAGATATGGGATACTTCTTAAGTAGCTCATGATTGAGCTCACAAATGCTCCAGATGCAAAATAAGCAGTTTTAAAATAATTTCATTCTGCAAAAAAAAAGCTTTTTTTGGAGCTCCTTTCTCCACTATAATTGAACTTACTTATAGCCATGTCTTAAAATACTTCATGTTGAAAGTACCTTAGTGCATCTGAGAACATCTTGAACATACAGTAGATTTGTACCCTAAGACAAATAACCTGTGATCAAACTGGGTTGTCACTTCCTATCAGCTGATCCTTACTCCAGTAAGGTTGTGTTTAGATTGCTCACCCTGCAGAGGCAGCTGAGACACAGATGGGTGAAATGATTGTCAGCGCTTCTGTAAGGTTTTTAGCGACATGGCTCCGTGGATGGCAATGTCAGTTGGTCCGCATTAACAATTGTTAATGGATAGTGAGCATGTTAGCACGCTGACGTGACCATTTCTCTCAAAACACCACTGTGCTTAAGTGCAGCCTCACAGAGCTGCTACCATGGCTGTAGACGCTTGTCTTATGATACCCCGCCCCATCTCAGTCTTATATAACACACTAGATGTGAAAACTCACAATAGTGCTTATGAACTTGTGACAAGGGCAATAAGGACAGAATGGGGAAAAGACCCACAATGCCACCTGGGGAATTGCACCCCAGGACATCTGTCAAATCAAGAACCTTGACTATTGTTTGGAAAATAGATGATAAAACACACCCTCGATAATGACACAAGACACAAGTGTTTTCACAATAAACCACATTTTTTATTGAAATAGCCAAATAGGCAGGGACTGGAGATGCTGCGGAGGAAAGAATAGATAGTCAAATGAAAGTAACTGAAACCAGTAAGGGAAATAGTTATTTATTACAATTCTAGCTAAAAAAGCCTTAATACAAAATCTGAAACCGTAAGTGAACCCTAAAGTATCTAAAACTGTCAGTCCAACGTAAACCAAGCACAACTGGGGAAAGTGAGCTGAGGCCACCTGTGAAGAGGAGGACTACACTGAGGAGTGCCCAGGGGTGCTACCACCTTAGGTGCAACATGTCGAACCTCACAGCAAAAATAGTGAAATCTACATTTGTGTCCCAGTGCTTGTACTCACATTCCTAAAGTGTAGGGCCCTCACCATGGGTGCCTAGCCTCCCAACAATGGCACTCTGCTTCACCGGGAAAAAAAGGTAATACAAAAAGAATCACAAACAAAACCCAGTTTGTTTGACAACACAGGTAAAACAACAACTCAAGCAAAAATCTGCTATGGCAACAGCTGCGCACGTAGATGTAGTGGCTGGTATCTTATTGCTGAAACATGTATAACTTGGGGCTGCGTTCACTAACACTAGACAGGATACTGTATTCACCTGCACTAGGGGATCATTCCCCACTACAAACTGAAAGTGCTTTAACGTCTCCAAAATGGTGGTTCATGAATAAAATGTGATTGAACACTACAAGTATGCTTGTTAACCAAATTGCGCACAAAGAGAAAGGAATACAATTGTACCATATTTCTGTATACTCATGCAGTTAAAGAAACCTACCATGATCTTGAGGATCAGGGATTACTTGCAGGTGGATGAGCCTTGCAGAGCACCTGACGGGAATAACACAAATGCAGCCTAACAATGTACACAGTGGTATGGCTGTGTGGGAATAAACTGGACTGTCAGCCGTCAGACGGAGGTCAGCTGGTGTAGGAAGTCTAACAAGCAAGAGGTTATTTTGGATGACTCTAAATAATGCAGAATCACTAACAGAGATAAGACAATAACACCCACACCTCTCTTGTAAAGTTCATTACATGTGATAATGAACTTTACAAATAGGTAAATTAGGTTCCTCAAATGTGCAGGGTGGACACAAATGGCACAGGATCTATATTGGTTTTACAATGAAATTTTGAAGGTACAGGTCTACAGTATGTATGTATGTGTGTATGTTTTTTTCCCCCTGAAGTTTTATCTTTGTTGCAACATAATCTTCCTTTAAAACACACCAGGATGTGGCCACTGTGCCAGTTAGCACATCCTTGACTTCCTGCACCAGTTACTTGTTCACTTTGACTCACTGCTGTTTCATGCTGGGCAGGGCAGCGTACACTCAGCTCGTGAGAGTTTGCAGGAAACAGCTGCCTTGGGTTTCATATGTGGGGGCAGATGAGAGCTCTGACACTCAGACCTACAGTCTTTGTGAGGGCCAGAAAACCAAAACAATGAACTAAAAGCAGCTAAAAGCTGCACAGACCTGCAGAGTGGGGTGCTCAACAACAATAAATTATATTTTTTGTCGCTAAATGTATGAAAAACTTTGGCCAAAGACACAACCGGGGCATCTTTGTTTGTATTAAATTAAGTGTAACCCTTGCCTAGATCTTAATGTTAACCAGAATGTTTTAACATTACGTCAGCCACCAGAAACTAAGCGTGGCTGCAGTTTTTCATTATTTGATGGGAATAGATACTTGTAATATTGTTTGCAGTAAAAACATAGCAATGTTTTCATATGAGAGAATATACAGTGGAATAAAAGAGAATGCAATGCAGTTTTGAGTAATTGGAGAATCAAATTAAAATAATCTGTGAATCATGTTTGCTTCTGTACATTTGCATGAATACATTCCTATTCTTTTTGATTTTAACTTTTTAGCAAAAGATGAACTGACCACAAACAATGTATTGGCTTTACCTTGTTTTCTGAAGTTCAAAATTGATCTAAGTGATTCCGAGACCTAAATGGATCTAAACCATCCCAGGCTATAACAGAGGCACCAGACCACTTCACAGTGGAAAACAAACACTTTGGCCGGCCGATTTTATCTTTGGTGATGCCACAGATGTAAAAATTTAAATGGTGCTGATGGACGAGTAACCTCCAAGTTTCACTACAAATGTCAATTGGGCGCCAGATATTAACCATTAGCCTTTCTAGCAACAATCATTAGCTATTACTGTAGCCATTAAGAGACTGGTTCCCTTAAATCCATGAAATCCAATACATTTGTCATGTTGTTTTTGCATTATGCCTAAAGACTGCTGAGATTATTTTCTGAGGCTTAAGTTAAAAATACCTTTACAAAGTGGGCAAACACACTCATAAGCAAAGCGTTGTTTATTCATTTCATTAAAGTCAAGTTTCACAACTGAATATCAAAGTCATAATCAAGGTGCCAGCTGGTGGGAAACTCAACAAAGGGCATTACATTCACATTTGAAGACAATTTACATTTGTGAATTAGATTTTTAGATTTCGATTCAAATGCAGTATTAGATGTACTCAGCTTGGGGCTTTTGGGGTAGCACTGAGTATTACATTATTACATTATTAGTGTGCATTCACTGGCTGGAACACAAAGAAGATGGCCAAATTATTAACAAGGCAATGACAGGTTCATCCATAGCATGTGTGCATAATGTGCCCCTGTCACTTGGTAACAATTTAAACATCATCTCATGTGATTTGTACTTCCAGATTTGATCGCGTTAACTTTAAATTAATTTTTTACCATTATATTCATTACATTACCTGTATTTTACCACTTACAACCACAGTTGAGACAAATATAATAAACCCACTGTGGTGTGTACTGTATGTAATAAATATTATTTAAGTCAATTTGCTGCTGCTGCTGCTGCTGCTGATGATGCACGCCTTATTACAGTGCAAACCACACTATCATTGGGATAAAATGGCTCCCTTTGTACATATGATAAGTCAAATAGATAGAGAGATAGTATGGAGACCACAACTCAATCAAAGGACATTATGGAACAGCTGCCTCCCACGGCGTCTCTAACTGAATGAGATGATGTTCATGCATACATTTGCGACATTATATAACACAATTGTCCTTCATAAACTGAAAACATTATCTTAAACTAAACAACATACTATTGCTCCAATTACAGGCCAATTCAATACCTTTTCAGACATAAAAGAAGATGAAGATAATATCAGCTTTTTCATAAACAGACTGGAGGTCTTTAATGACTATAGACAACCTGGACAACTGAACTCAATTTAGCCTACATAAAAGAGAAACGTTGACTTGGAATATTGAGAATATTAAGTTACATCAAGTTACCAAAATTAATGCTAAACAAAATTAAAAACAGAATCCCCAATGATACAGGTTTTAGAGGTGTATAAATATAATATGCTAATATAATATAAACAAGGTCACAACAAAATAAGGGAAAAATGTCAATAAATCCAAATGATCAGCCATCATTATTTTTATTATGTAAACCTGTACTTTCACACTGTGACATGTCAACATATTTTCCATAAAAAATAGGCCTATTATATAACTATATATTTTATTCTTATTCACAAAATATATGGAAAGTAATAACAAGATAATGTAAGAAGTATGCTACAGCCACGCAAGCGACTCAGCGAGGCTGTACTAAATGTTAAATGGTAACACCAGCATGCTAATATGCTATGCTAATGCTTACATGTGCGTTAATATTTATTTTTTATATTATTTTTTATTTATTTTTTGGCTACATGTTGATGTTTTGCAGGTATAAACTTTATCATGTTCACTATCTTAGTTTAGCATGTTAGCATGCTTGCATTTGTTAATTACCCCTAAACACAAAGTACAGCTGAGGTTGATGATCATAAGTTTTGCAGGTCAAAACCAAAATACTGGACAAATTAAAATCCAGACCTGATAATGGCGCTATATGGAAGGTGAAGGGATCACCTAAGATATTGCAATTCATTCCTGAGGGGGACTTGAATGTCTGTACAAAGCTTTATGTCAGTCCATGCAATAATAGAGACATTTCACTCAAACTACAAGCATCATCCTCATGTTTGCTCTAAAGAAAAATTTCATGGCAATCTATCCAATAGTTGTTGAGATTTTTCTGTCTGGACCAAAGTGGCAGACCGCCTGAAAGCCTGACATTGCCATCTCTAAAGCCATGCCACTAACATGGCTATAGAGTATGAATATGGAGAACCAAAACATTTTCAGAGTAACATAGGAACAACTGTTATCATGTGACCGAAATTAGGTACTTAGGTCACAAGACAACAACTGAACAACTTCCATATCTGCATGGCAACTGAGCAAACTTCATCTGCTGATGAAGGCCACCTGATGTGGCTGAAAGCCCTGGAAGATTTCCAGGAAGTGGACCGTTTCCAAGGCTAATATTGAACCTTCAAGCTCTAAACATGTTTATTTGTGGATAAAACATTAATATTTATGGATGTAACATTAGGCAATTAACAATATGTTCATCAGACCAGCTAAGATATCTTTAAAGATGAATAGAATGTCCACTTTAGCTCTAATTGGCTCGGTCAAGTACACACCTGTGACCGCATAACAGTTCATCTAGATCTAAATATCCATGCGCTGACAGAAAAGTCACTGTTCACGCGCTTGGCTAAATGTTTGCTGACGTTAGCTAAACCATACAAATGAGCTTTTTGTTGCTCTTGACCTCATTGGATAGGTGCGTTATCACTTACTTCAAATATTTCTTCAACACGCGCAGTTGTGTTGCAACGGCATTTTATATTTATTTCCCATTTAACATAAAGCCTGATATTGGACTATAAAAGTCTGTAAAGGTACTGTATAACAGTCCACCACCAGGCCGCGCCACTGCGCGTGTCGCTGCGCTTCCTCCCTCTTAAACCGCTCTGACGTCACCAACCTGCAATCGAACGAATGAACTGACGAACGACCGAGTCCCTACCGGAGCTACCGGGAGGCAGTAGCGTTACAGAGCGAGTCCCCGCCGCCGCCCCGGAGGAGCCAAACGGAGGAAGGTCCACTGTGAGCCGCCGTGAGAGAACGCCGTGCTGGAACCAAACGATGCGAGCGCTGCTCTCCGCCGCCCACTAACATAAACTATCGACGAGTGGAGAACAAGAGAACCGTTACCGTGATTTTCCGACAGAAAACAGAAGAGAGACGGACGGACGGACGGACGGACAGACAGACAGACAGACCACCACCGAGAAACCCGCTTGAGAAGCAAACAACTGCGGTGGCTACATCGTGTTGTTTTTGCGCGGTGGATCAAACCGAGCGGATCCTTGATTTAAATGCTTTAACGGTGCCGTATCCGCGGCTTGAGAGCGAGAGAGAGGGAGCTGCCCAGAGAGCAAAAGAAGGATCTTAGAGGGGTCGAAGGCATAACGTTAGCACAGAAAAGGAGTAAATTAACCAAAAAAAAAAAGCAGAAAAAAAAGGATTTGCAACCAGCGTTGTTTCCAAGCACAAGTTTCATTGAATCCACCGTCTTATTGCTTTTTCTGCCGTGGATCCCGGAATCGGTAACGCTATCAAGCTGTGTTCTCTAACCATGGGATGTACTCTGAGCGCAGAGGAGAGGGCGGCTCTGGACCGGAGCAAAGCCATCGAGAAAAACCTCAAGGAGGACGGTCTCACCGCGGCCAAAGATGTTAAACTGCTGCTGCTCGGTAAGAGACGCCGGTTGAATTCCCTACCGTGGGGCCTGTAGAGCCACGGCAGAGAAATGAAACGCTTGGGGGAATGAAAGGTGTGGTTTGTGGGGGCTGGGCGTTTGGTAAGTGCTGATCAGAGACAGTGGTGGAAATGAATATAAAAAACACTTCTATCATGAGCTAAAAAAAAAACCCGATATGAACAGAAAAATCAATATACTGGCAAAGAGGCATTGATTTGCTTGATCTTGCCGTCTTATTAGGCTACATCACTTTGAAGCCACCTGCTATATCAGGATTTTATCCAGTAAAGACATGCCAGGTGGGTGTAATGTACTGCAGGAAAAAGATGGGAACTCCATCAGAGATGATAACTGCAGATGGGTGCCAGAAAAAAATGGCAGTATGCAGCAATGGAGGGCCAAGCACAGCCAGTGTTGGTTCATTGGTTTGGGGTGCGAGATTGATTGATTGATTCTTTGTGGGAAAGAAAGTAGCCTGCAAGTGTTTAATCCATTTATCCATTTGACTAAGTTAAAAGATGGAGGATGGAAGGAGGGAATTAAAAAAAAAGGGTGTTGAGGAAGAAAGGGTGCAGCCACTTTCTCCATCTTTTTATCTCCACCCTGCTGCATGCTGTCCTTATTCACTTTTTAAGAGGCTGATTCTCCCTTTCTTTCTCTGTCTCTCTTTCTCCCACCCCCTCCTCTCTCTCACTCTGTCTCCATCTTGCTCTCTCTAACACACACACACACATACACATACACATACAAACACACGCATACACCCTGTTTACATTGTCTTCTTGTCTCTTATCCCTCAGGGGCTGGAGAGTCAGGGAAAAGCACCATCGTCAAACAGATGAAGTAAGTGTCTAATAAGCACGGTCTAATAACCCTATAGTGTGTATGTGTGTCCCTTTCTCACTCTTTCTTTCTGTCTCTGTTACGCTCACACACACACACACACACACACTTCACACAGCCTGATCTCAAAATGAGTCTGTAGCTTTTCTTGGAAAAGGATGACTGTTGACCCTATAGTGTACTAACTGGCCTTTGTCAAATGTCTGACCATGCTTCACTCTGTCAACCCTCGTCAAACATCTGGTGTCGCTCTATGTGGGTGGAAAGACGTACCAAATTGGGTGTGGGGAAAAAATAATGTAGGTGCAGTGATTTACTGTACTGCTGTGTATGCATGGGGTTGCTCTATCATATTATATGGGCTGTTTATAAAAGACGTTACATGCACTTCAGTCCAGTCATAATAGCAGTAGCTTTTCCTGAACTGGCTTGAAATAGTTGCTTTTCCTACATAAGCGTGCATTAGTTAAATGGTTCAGATTTGAGGTGTGGTCATGTCACCACACTTGGTTAAAAATAAATAGTAATGCTGGAGCAAATTTAAGCAATTATGCTAACATCAATTTAAACTCACTTTTTAGTTGTAGTCACACATTATTGGTTTTAGTATTAGTAAAGGGGTGTTTCTATGTCACTGATTCTGTGATCTCAGGGGCAGAGGTAACCTCCAATCGCACACTTGTGCACTTTAATGCTGCCGAAATGGTATACACTGTAGGTTTTGTATTAAAAGCTATAGTAATACAATGTGGAGGGTTTAGTTGGTGTAGACTTGAGATTCAATATTTTCCACCTAGCTTAACAAAAACACATGTTAATATTTCCAGACCAGTGACTCTTCAGACTTTAGCAATGAGTTTTAATGACCAAATCTTACTTCTATGTTACTGCAGTATTACTGTATAATACTGTATTTATAGAGCTGAAACAAATAAGCCATTAATCAGTTAGAAAATGAAAATGAGTCAGCAGCTATTTTGTTAACAAATTCATCGTTTAAGTTATTTTTTCTCGCAGCAATGCCAAAAATTAGATTGGTTCCAGCTTTTCAAATGTGAGGATTTTCTGCATTTGTCTGTTTTTATGTCATTGGAAGCTGAATATCTTTGGGTTTCGGATTGTTGGTCAAACAAAACAAGACATAATAATAATAATAATAATAATTGAGAAATTATTGTCGTTAATTGCGGCCCTAACATTTTTTAACCCAAACTATTAAAGAGATACTTTTGTTATGGCACCATCAGCTGCCACTGGCTGCTGTAGCCTATAATACCTTTTATGTAAATACCATGTAGCCTGTTGGCTGTGTCAGTGCATGTGAAGGCCTACTTACTAACCAGGAGTCAGTCCAATATAGCTCAGATAAAATACCACCGCAGTACTCCTGCTTTACTCCCGTAGGGATTTAATGTGTACCTGCGGTACTTGCTGTGAGTTTAGTTACTTAATTAAAGCTGTCTCGTTTTTTTCTCCTATGGTATCATTATAATGTCTTTATAATACTCCTATAGGGACCTATCTGCCTAATGCAGAGTTTCTTGCAAATGTATCATACTTTAATAGTATTTTTGTATTTACTATCACTGCAATAATCCTATAATATATCTACAGGATTTACTATAGTTTTTTTTTTTTCTTCTAAGGTTGGCTGCACATCGGCTGGTACATAAACAGTATACTCAGCCCCCCCCGTCATATTATCTGTAATCCAGTCGTGACATATGGTTTTTCTTCAATCTCCTCTGCTGCGTCATTTTACAGACAACAGAGTGCGTTTTAGCTGATAATAGGCTTTGGTTGTGGTCATACAGTATAGTGACAAATCATATGAGGACATGATTCAGTGGATCCAGATTAGCCTGTTTCTCAGCTTCCATCCAGCAGCACAGCACATTCTTCACGCTGACTGACCAATGCTCCCAGTGGGTTCATTGTGTGTATATATATATATATATATATATATATATATATATATATATATATATATATAGTAGGCCATAACCTTTGGAGCAACTGAATTCATAGAACGCTTTGGACTGTTGTAAATCACACATTTATGTGATTTGCAGTGATGCAAATAGGTGGTTGTGTTAGTCCATATATGTGTAAGCCTATTGTGCTAATATTGCAGATAATTTATTAGGTGAACCATAAGGTTATTGCTGCTTTACACTCATTGGAATACCAAAGACACACATTATGGGTGTACAAGATTACTACTATTAAATTAATTTTACCGTATTTCCTGACAGAAAGAGAGCCATTTTCCTTTCAGCGGGTTCACACTATAGGCTGACATTTTTTGGGAATCCTGTCGGTCACAGGATTCCTGTGGGATTGCAGCCGGATGGGAGTCACTTTCACTATTCATCACGTGACTGGGACGGGACAGGAAAAAAAATCAACGGGAGCGGGTGGGATGGAAATCATAGGTCCATTTTTATATATAAATATGCAGTTCTAATAGACACTATTTTCTGATTTTTTTAAATTTTTTTAATGGAGATGGGACAGGAGTCATTCTTCCAGGATTGGGACGGGACAGGAATTTTCTTTTTAACTCATGTCATGAGATTGGGATGGAACAGGAGTATTTTTGTGGGAGTGGGGTGAGTGAAAATAACACTCGCGTGTCACCCTTTAGTTCACACCATGCTCACTTATTCAGTCATTCCAGCCATGCCACCTCTGTGTTTCTGTTGTCTGATTACAGTCTTCAAGCTATTCTTGCTTATGCTTATGCATGAGTTGATGAATCTGCATCTGGCAGCCAACATTGTCTGTTAATTGTTGAAAAAATCCAAGGTTTTATTTAATACACGCTGCATGCTTCTCAGGGGCAACCTTATTCTCGGATAGAGAGCTATCTGATACAGTGTGCCCCAATGAAATTTCTTCTTGATAAGGTGTACTGACCATGAGACCATTTGTTGTGGGCATGTCAGAAGCTTTACACCAGCCTGCCATTTTCAAAGTGATTGATTGAGTGTATGAATATTTTTCACAATATATGACAATATATTTTTCACAGTGTTTGTATTTCTTTACAAAGGGCATCTGATATTATAGAGAGGAAAGCTGCTTTTCAAGTGGTGGACAGCGCCCTGTAGGGAAGCCTTTACGTTCCTGTTCAGAGACGCTCTGCTATTTCCGGAACCGCATCAGAGGAGTGGAAAGCCCTTACTGCATTTTCTTTCACAGTGCTTTGAACATCTGGGGCGTGCTCAAGTGACCAATTGTGGGTGGGTGTGTGTGTGCACTTTCTTCAGAGAGAGAGAGAGACGGAGATGAGTGGATTAGATTTAGATTTTATGGCGTGTGGATGGGGCAGGAATGACGAAGCGTAGAAGAAAATGTGTGCCTGTGCAGAAAAAGGGAATCTAAAGGAATAACGATTTGCTTGAGAAATATGTGAATGACTGGATGGTGTGTGTTTGTGTATACATGTACATGATCGCCTATCAGTGAGTGTAATATTTGGGCCAGCAACCCGAGGGACATGGTCATGTGTGAACAACATATCTCTATCTCGTGCATAGAGCTGTGTGTGTCACCATCTGTTTATGGAGCCTGTGTGTGTTTAGACATGTGCAAAGGTTCTCTCGCTGCCCAGCTGGCAAACTGACCTCTCCAGCAGTTGTGTGTGTGTGTGTGTGTGTGTGTGTGTGTGTGTGTGTGTGTGTGAAAAATAATTTAATGTAGTAATATTTTCAGATAATTGAGCAGAACCAAGGAAACCACTGCCTGGCAAAGCCGCTCCCCAAAAAGTGGGGAGAAAGATTAGAGGTTCTAACCAGTGGTGGGTTTAAGTGTGGCCCCCCTCCCCTTTGTACTTTTTAAATGATGTGTGAGTTGTTTGCTCTCTGCCCTTAAAGGTTGTGCTTCAAGGGGTAGTTGTGTAAGGGCAAACTCCAGAGATGGGTGTAATTGTGCCAGGGAAGATATGAATGACTCCTGGTTAACATGCCCAGAAGACATAAGACGTTTCTTTTTAGAAGTTTAGCTCATTAGCAAGTAATAGCTAGCATGATTTGTTACTAAACAAGCCATTAAACACAACATAAGCCTAACTTTAAGCTAGTTTTTAAGGTGCTGCCTTTAGCTATGTACTCCTAAAGCCTAGCTGAAAATAAAAGTAGGAGTATCCTTTTAAATCTGGAAACTGAAATTGCTCACTTTTTTTGTTTGCTGGCTAAATTATTAGTAATTTAGTTAGCAGGTTATCTATATTATTTATTTTTTGGTATAGAGATTACAGAGAAGCAACCAAGATTGTCAGTGAGAAACCAACAACAATGAGACACTAAAAATAGCAGAACAGCTTAAATGATTTTTAACTTAGGGAAGGACTAGAGTTGAGAGGATAAAATATGCTGTTTGTGTAGGTCAGAGAAAGAAAGACCAAGTGAGTTAGACTCATTAATCTAAAAACATATAATTTAACAAATAACTAATATATACAGTATGCACCTTAGGTATTTAGCCAAACACATAAAGAAATGTATGTATTTTATTTCCCCCCTCAATTTAGTTAACTCTAGGTAATCATTTCAAGCCCAGAGTTGTCTTCTAAAGGTTGTTGTATTGAAGTAAGATTTAGATTTGTGAGATGGACTGTTTCTTTAAAAAACTGAAAATATGATGTTGCTTACCTTTCTTTTTTTATTGATTGGTTTAGTGGTTGTTCAGCTTACTCATCATGGTTAGTAACACTTAGTCTGCAAAAACAGTTGTATAATATCTCTGGAGGGAGTGCTCCAGAGTTTGAAAAATAACCCTAATGATGTTATCAGGGTTATCTTGACTTGGGTATAATAGGAAGCGTGCGTTACAAACTGGGGCATTGTGTTTGAAAGACATGGTAAACAGGGAAAGTGTAATGAAAGATGCTATCCAGTTGCATTTTGGGGAATATAGGATCCAGTGTTTTTTGAGCTTTATCCATACTAGGGACTAAAAGTCAGGATAACTCTGCTTTAATTTAGATCGTACTAAGTTGCTGGAGTACCCCTTAAAGTCCACATTTTTATTAGTCGTGTTTGGGTTGAATATATAACCACATATTCAGCCCTCTGGCTCCAGACCAGTCCAGGTACTTTGAAAAAGTGAGCACAGTGAGTCTTCCTGACATCTCTAGGCCACCTGATAGCCAGAGGAGTCGTACCATGACATGTTTTCATACCTGATTTAAATCTCTTGGTAATTTCTCTTTCAATCATTAACAGTCTACAAACGATATAAAACTATATAAACTGTCAACATAATACGTGATAGGATAAATGCAGTTTATAGGTGCTGAATAGCAGCAATAGAGATGGCCTCTATTGCTCACACAACAATGTTTATTTGTAGTTCAATAACAGACTCACTATTTTATACCCAAACAGGTGAGAGCTAATCTGATCTATCATGATTTCATCATCCTTGTTTATAGATGTTTACAGTGTCTGTAGTGTCAGGACTCAAGAAACATGGACAATCATTCCTCATTTGTAAATTGTAGCCCGAATAACAAGGCTGAAAGACTTTGCCAAAAGTAGCTTTGTTCAGTATAATTTTATAATAAATTGTTTGCCAAATGGTATGTTAAAAACACAGGTCTGTGTTTTTGTTTTGTTTTTTGTTGGGGTTTTTTTGTATGTGCAGTCATTTTAGAAACTTATATTTTGTGGTGCTCTTGAATTTTATTGCGTTAGACAGAAAGGTGTTTCTAAAATTTTGTCTACCTCCAATCTAAAATCAAAACGCTGTTGTTTCTTGCATTTTGTTTAACTCCTTGGTTACTGCAAGGTGGGGGGTTTATGTTGTGATTAGGCTATCTTTATTAGTTGTCTGAAGTATTTTCCATGGAGTATTTGCTAGACATTATTATTTCAAAGCTGTTGCAAATGATAATACATACTGAACAGTGCTGTCAGGTAAAAACCTTTCGCCCTGATCACAAAGACATTATCCACTGGGTTTTGAAAGGATGTTATAAGAGGTGTGACACTTTCTAAACCTATTAAAGGCAGCCGTCCGTGTCAATGAATGTACACAGAAAATAAACCAACCTTGAATTCATTGATATGTTTTTGACAAATTATTTTGATTAGAACTTGGTAGTAGTGAAAAAGTTGTCCTCTGTCATTAGGATTTGAATAAAAGAAACATCAAACCCATTCGGTCAGTCAGTCGCTGAGTGTAGAACATACAGAGCTTCTCACTCTGTCTTTCTCCTTTTCTTCATCTCTGGCTTTCTCTTTTACAATGTATGTGTGTGTTTGTGCCAGGCTGACATGATTGGAGGCGACTGGCCGAAGGGAGAACAAACGCTCTCCGTCCCTCACGGCTGCACTGCTTCCCACAGGCTGTTCCCACCGTGTGTGTGTGTGGTTTCTCTACAACAGGAGATAATTAGGTTTAAGCCTCAGAAGAGGAGAATTAAAGGGGGAAGGGGAGGAAGATGGAGGGAAAAAAAGGTGGTGGTGTTTTGTGCAGAGGGGGAGACGGGGGTTATAAACTCCCTTTGTGTATCCCTATACACAAAGGGAGTTTTAATGAAGAAAAATAAATGTCCAGTGCATAGACAGAAAGAAAGAGAAGAGCAGTCTGTAAGTGGGGATAGAAAGGACTGAACTTACTGGAGAAATTAGGAAGTTTGGTAAAGTGGTGGAAGTAATGTTGAAAAGAGGAGTGATGAAGAACAAAGTGAGGGATGAAGAGAGAGGCAAGAGTACTTGGGGGGGAGAAGAGGAAAAAAATGGGAGGAGAATTACAGGAGAAGCAACCAGGGAGGAAAATTAAATTTTTCTTTTCAAAGAAGGGTGAAGTGATGTTGGAGTGTGAAAAGAAACAGGAGAGAAGAGGATAAAAGGGAGGACGAGTGTGAATGAGGGTGGGGAGGTAAGAGGAGGGAAGCGAAGCCATTTTGAGCAAGAGGAGAGGGACTGGCAAGTGAAAGAACATATTCTCACTTATTAAGCAAGCTAGAGGAAGTGACAAAGGCAAACAGGGACAGGTTTGTCACGGACAGAGTGCAAAGGGTACTCCTCTTCTGGACTATGTTCTCCTCGATAATTATTAGCCTCCTTTTCCTGCGATGGTTAGACACAAGGAGGTAAAATAGAGAGCAAAGAAAGGGTGGCGGGGACTCATGCTGGCACCAACTCAAGTCTTGCTTGAAGACACAGTCTGTAACTGGTCATCTGAAACAGTCCGTCAGCCAGATAGTCATCCTTCATTGGTTAAATATAGCCGTGGGCGTGCTCATAACCGGAATGATTTGATTGGCTGCCTGAGTGAGCTGTGAAATAACAGCAAGGCAGCATCTCATGATAGCTGTGTTCGCATGTGCTCTCTAGCACGTCCAAGCAGTCTTTGATAACAGTGTGTGTATTTAGCGTTTGAATCCTATTTGCATTTTGTCAATAGGCAGACAAACAACAAAACTTTATCAAAGCACACACACTTAGACACACACACACCAACCCAAATGAAGAAACTTCCACTCTTCTCGTTTTCATCTCATTTTGTCAAATCTCTTGAACTTACCTCATTTACCCCGATCTTAAAGTTATCTCCCCGGTCTTTCTCATTCCTTCTTTCCACATGATACACATTTCCACACTATCTTATGTCTTCTGCACAACTTTGCACAGTCAAAGCACGCTTATAGTAGGATGCTTTTAGACAATTTCTATAATAAATAAATGCAGCAACAGCTAAATGCAACAATGCCATTTAAAGATAATGACACAAATGTAACATTTAGAGATATTGTACAGTAGATGTGTGAAGCAGCTGACCTTTGACAGAAAAGCTACCACTAAGACCATTTTAAAAGTTTGTTAAAAATGTTGATACGACAAGAAGGCTTTTTTATAATACACTATAGACTGTGTTGAGTATAAATAGCCTTATAGGCTCTACCATTGACCAGAACCGCACCTATAAGACCAATGGCTAGTTGACGATCCCGTACGATGACATATCACCTGTGTTTGTTTTGGTACTTCCAACCATCAGTCATCCAGGCATCACCTTGAAATTCAACATCACCGCCTGGTTTTGAGTGATGAGCTCATTAATCATTTCTAAAGTTCATTCAGAAAAGTGACGAAATCAGTTCTAAAAGCAAATCAAGTTGCCATTGACTTAGTACTTCTACATGTCTTATCACCTGGTTGATAGAGAACGCTCATAGACATCTTTTGGCTGATATCATTGGACTGTCACTACCAGATGCTTTAACTTAAGAGAGTACGCACATCAACTTTAATAATCAGTTTCAGCACCGATGTGGCAGTCCATCCTTCTTGCTACCAGATAGCCAGCCAGCCCTCTTTAGTTGTGACCTGTAAACTAACTGGGATCTGTATGCATTTACCTGTCACATTTTAATGCCACAGTTTACGGGGCTGGCATAATGTAGTCAGCTGTAATTTTCTTATTTGTGCATGTTATCACAACTTGACTGTGCTGTTTATACATTTTACACATGGTACAAAAAATGTAAACTAATCAAATGAATTAAATCACCTGTCAGCCATAGATTTCCTTCCAAAATAAGATGCGTAACACTTGAGTAAAAGGTTGTTGCTTCTAGGTGTCTTGTGCAGGAGAACAGGAACGATTTGGTGATTGGTATCAGATCAGCTGATCCTCATGACATTTAAATCGGTGATCTGTTTTGGTCCTTAAAACACCCCTCCCTCTGAATATAATGAAGACTCTGGAGATAGAGGCCCTCATGCAGTCACAGCTCTGCAGATCTACAGTTTTCCAAATGTCTCAGGTGTGGAGCACCACAGTATGTGTCCTGTCAGAACGCATTAGCAGTTTAGTTACTGGTGGTAACACAGCAGTCGCTTTGAATATAGAGCAAATCTTTCTGTCTCTCTCTACATTCATGTCTTGTTCTCTTCTTCTGTTACTTTTTTTATTATATTAAAGGCTGTTTTGCTCTAAGCCATGTCTGCTCTCTTTCTTTCTGTCTGCACAGTTGTATGAGACCAGGTCAATACGACTGTGTGTGTGTGTGTGAGTGTGTGTGGTCTGCACGCTAATCGGGGCTTCTTATAAAAAACAAAGGTCTTTTGTTGGAGGAAAGTGTGTGTGTGTGTGTGTTTCATGTTCTTATATCCCAGTGGGGACTTTAACCTGAATGCATATCAACCCATGGGGACTTGTGTCACAAAAAAAGTGTTTGTGTGTGTGCTTGTACATTTATACAATTATAATTGAGTGTGTTTTTTCTGTCTGTGCTTTTGTTGTGTGCATATGTTGATGTGGTTGTGTAAGTGTGTTTTTTTGTGTGTTAGACCTATTTGGCAGATTTCATGTCAGTTCAGCGCACTGCGAGACAAAGGAGTCTTGTTACAGAGGCCACACTCAGCTGATATAAAGTCAGCTGATGGTGACTGTGGCTGGGTTTGTAGCTGGAAGAGTGTATGTTTGAATGCATGTTTGTATTTCTGTTTGTATAACCTAAGTGAGGACAGAAATGTCAGGAAACAAATAAATCTGTAGATTTTAGTACTACTTTACTGATTTCTGTGAAAATAACGTAATTGTTTTTGACACCTGGTCGGACAGGTGTTGATTCAGTTTTATAATAATACATACTATTTTCTGTTGTTTTTCCCCTCCATATATCTGTATGTAAATAATGTGGACAAAGTATTAGAAAGAAGCATAATATAGCCTCAGGACTGAGTCAACATACAAGCAGCTAAAGTTATAGTTGAACAGAAACAAACAAGTAAGAAGTACTACTGCATTGCTTCGCATTACATCATACTGGTGGTTTTTTATTTGTCTGGTCACTCTGTGTAAATCCAGAAAAAACTCTTTTTAGCATATGATTCTTAGATTCCATTTTGGTATCTTGCAAATACAGGAAGTAGATGGGTAAATTAATGTCTTTATCTCATCACTGACAAAATGTGAACATATAGAACAGACCACTTGATTGTCTCTACAGGGCTGTCAGATTTTCAAACAAGACTGAGAGTCTACAGCCATGCTTGCAGCTCTATGAGGCTGTTCTGGTACTTTTAGCGAAATGCTAATGGTTAGTTAACAAGCAATGCGAACAAGCTGATGTTTAGCAGGTGAAACATTTACTATGTATTTTAGCATACTAAACACAAAGTACAGCTGAGGCTGATGAGAACATCATTAGTTTTGCAGGGTCATAAACCAAGGTATTGGACACATTATAGTTTTGAACTGATTATGGCACCAGATGGAAAAATTAAGGGATCACCAGAGTTACTACAATTCATCCATTCATGAATTGTACAAAATTTCATAGCAATTCACATAATAGTTGTAGAGAAACCACTATAAACCACAAATGTCAATGTTGTTGTTGCGCTAAATGAAACATCAGTGGAACACCAAAGTCATTAGAATTCATCCTCTCAGCACCAGGGATATCCCTGATTTCATGGCAATTCATCCAATTGTTGTTTTTCAGCTTGAGTGATGGACCGACTGACACTGCCATCCCTACGTTGCTTGCATGGCTAATAAAAATCAAGTTTGAACGAATCACATCAACCATGTAATTAGTTCAAATGAACTGAATATGAACAGATGATTACACATTGTATATTTTTTCCCACGTTCAAATAGTAGTTCAAATTTCAAATGAAAACCCCTACTAAAAAGACAAACAGAAGCGTTTTGGTGTGGCTCAGCCAGACCAGAGCCATCTATCTGGTTGCTGGAATTCAGGAAGGCCCCATTCGTTTGTTTCCACTAGATGGCCGGGCTTTCCTTGGTTTGAATCACTCAAAGTAAGTAATTAATATTGACACAGGGGAAGACAGGAAAGCTGAATAATTACATTTCGACCTTATATCTGGGACAACCTGATTAAACCTGTGGCCTTACTTCTCTCTCTGTCTCTCCCAGTCTGTCTTATTTCAGCAGCCTGTCTGGAGGTTCCATCAGTTTACCAATGACTCAGATTGCCAGTAACAGAGCACATGTTGACTTATACAGGCTGTTATAGTGATGCTATCAACTGCTCCTGGAACAACCACTTCCCATAATTGTGCTGACAACTGGAAATGCAGAACATGTTTTATTTAATTTTTTACATCACTTTATGCATACTTTTCTGTAACTCTAAAAAGAAATCCCTACATTGTTTGTACTTGTTTTCATTGGCTATTGGTTTTCCTGCATTTCACAAGTGACATGTTTATAGATTCCTTTCCTTTGAAGTCTACTGGCACCAGAAACTACAAAATATGGCCGTAGCCAAGATTTTCAAAATATCAAGGTCTGTTAGTACCGGCCAATATAAAACACTAAGTGAGCTTGGCTCAACAAATAGATTAAATTGAAAGGTGCAAGAAACTGCAAGTAGCCTAATAATATGAACTGCAAACTGTACAGCAGGTTAATAAATCGACCAAATCTTCAAAAAACAGACCCAAGTGTGCTTAATGGTAGCTAGCTGGAGGAAAAAAATGGTGCTCGTAGTTGGCTTTTCTTGATCTGAGAAGAGAATCATATTATTTTTGACTTTGCTGAATTCTGAGTCCCCTAAACCTTTTATGTCTGTTTTTAACTGGGACCTTTTTACAAATTGGGAGTTAAAGACGGCAAGATCCAACCTGAAATATACACACCTGACAGTTAAAGCATAGTGGTGTGATTAGATGAGCCAGTGAGCCAAAATTACAGTTGTAAAATGGTTCCAAGAAATTTACCACATATGGCCTCGAATCTCAGCAGCTGTATCATCATGGCCAGCCAACAAAAATACTAAGCAGAAGTTTACATTTTATTCACTCACATTTACCAAATAGTGATATCTAATGGGGGTATCTGCAAAGGGGATGAACATTTAACAAGCTTAGACCTGTGATTTACAAAAGTACAGTGTGGAGACTAATGCTACCGTTGGTTTTCCAGCCAATAAGAAAGATTTTGACTGTATTTGGCATAGAAATATTCATAGAAAAATCCCACAAATAATAACTGAATTACAAGGCTTCAGTGCAAGGTTTTGGGTGTGACTCTCTTTGCAGCTGTTGTTACCCAACTGTTAATTAGGCAACAGTTATGAAACTGCACTTTCTGCCACTGTCACACAAAGTTTTGCCAGGTGAGCACTTGAGTGTGTGTGAGTGTTTGTGTGTTTCATGTTCTTATACCCAGTGGGGACTTTAACCTGAATGCATATAAACCCATGGGGACTACATGTGGGGACCTCAACTTTTGTCACCACGGGTAGAGACTGCTTTTTGATGGTTAAGACTTGGTTTTAGGGCACAAGTTATAATTAGGTTAGGGTAAGGGTTAAGGTTAGACACTTAGTTGTGATGGTTAAGGTTAGAGTATGGGGCTAGGGAAGGTATTATGTCAATGACTGTCCCCCACAGGGATAGTGAAACAAACGTATGTGTGTGTGTGTACATGCTTTTGTGTTTCCCTGTAGAAATCAGTCACTGGAGAGGGAGACAGGGTGCATCACCACTGTGTTTTTTAATTAATAGTTAATTGCAAATGGAAAAGGAAAGGACGCAGGAGGAGAGGAGTAAAAAAGAAGAAGAAATAATTAGGAATGAGGAGTGAGAAGAGGAAGGAAGAGAAAGGGAACAAGTATGATGTTAGTGAGAAATAGAGCGAGAGTGTGGGGGGGGCACAGGAATAAGGGATGAAAGAGGACTTGGCAGAGGAGAGAGGCAGATAGAGATTACATGTGACAGTGAAGCACAGAGATAATGGCAGACAGATTTAATGAGGTCTTCCCAGATGTAATACCGAACTGTAATTATTCTCTCCTGTCTGTCTGGGTTTATACACATGTGTGTGCCGCTCCTAACATGCCTGCTGAACTAGTGTGAAGCAGACTGTGTCCCTTGGCACAAGAACTGTCCATCAGTACATGACCAAAGCTGGAGCCAGCACTCCTCCCTAGCAGAGGATACATTTTTAGACTCAAAAACTGAACAAGGGTGGAAACTCCTAATCTTCCTGTCACAGTGGAAATGTTGTGGCTCTCCACATTATACTGGTCATTAGAAGATAAGATGTAAGTGACATTTGAGAAGGCGCGCAGTGGTCAAAGGCTTGAGCTTTTTCTTCCTGGGAGAATTTATTTTTAAAAGTTGTAATCAAATATGCAAATGTAGACTTAAATCAATAAGTTTTTCTTAATAGATTGCTATTAAACCTTTTAAGTGCTTCACATGCGATCTCTGATTCAATAGAATACAATAAGAAGAATTTTAACAACTGTTAGACCAGTATTGTAATATGGCATCTTCTGTGGCCATGAATTCAGTTTATTAATCAATTATGTCAATTTTATTCAGTTTTGTACCATTTTCTCATAATGTGTCACGAACAAAACTATGAACCTCTGCGAGTGCCACTGTGTCTTACTTTGGACAAGAGGATTAGCTAAATGGTTACAAGACTGTCCACAATGACACTAGTGGCTCTGTGACGCTGTACTTTGACACAGCGGTGCTTTGAGCTAAATGCATTCGAACCCTGACACATAACACCAGAATTACTGGCTTTGCTCTGGAAAAAGGAAAATAACTTCTGTTGTAATGAATACTGGTGAAAACCTCACAGAACTCATTAGGATTCATCCCCTGGACACCATCAATATTCAAGTACCAAAATTTATGGTAATCCATCCAATAGTTGAGATATATTAGTCTGGACCACAGTGGTGGACCAACCGACCAACATTACCATCCCTGGAGCAACGCCACTAGCATGGCTGAAAACATGATACAGAGCCCAGGGCATGGAGGTGTATGTGAGAGTATGTGGGCTCAGGATGCTGCTGCTTGACCTCAAGGTGTGATTGCAAGTGAGTGGAGCCAAATGACAGAGCAGCTGATGCCTCCATTTCACTGTGTGTGTCAGTCAGGGTGGGGGCTGTATTACAGACACCTTTTGGTTATTTATAGCTTCTTTTTTCTGATTATCTCCCTCTTCTTTCATGCTCTCTCTCGTACCCATTCTCACCCATCACATTTTTTGTCCCCTCTTGCTCCTTCACTCTTTGCACTTGCTCTAACGCTCCCCTAAACACTCACAGACACACACACAAACGCACACACGCGGTACACGGTGTAAGTGTCTGGCAGTGTTGACAGGAGTTGGTCTGTGTGTACTTTGTCACGACTAAGAGCTCTGTCGACAAAGACCACAAAGTGAGTGGATGCACAGCATAGCGATAAAGAACCAATCGCACAGGGTCGTGTGTGTGTGTGTGTGTGTGTGTGTGTGTGTGTGGTTGTGTCAGGACAAACAGTGGTAGCTAGCAACAATGCAGAACAGAGATAAAGACCTAATTGCACAGTGCGGGTTGTAGGCTTTGTGTCTGTGTGTGTTCACATGAGTAGGTGTGAGGATAAAAATATGAGTGTGGGGGATAATGGGAGACAGAGAGGAGAGAGGCAGGCATGTTGTTTTTGATACAATATGTATATATGTGTGTGTGTGTGTGTGTATGTATGTGTTTAAAGCACATACAGCAGAGAAGTCTTATACGGACCACAAGGTCCCCTCTGTTAGTGTTGTTGTCGCTTGTTTTTTATCTAGCAGTTTGTGTTAATGGTAGTCAGAGATGCTGACCTTCTGTACTGCTGTGTATTGTAATTCACTTATTATGTACAGTGTTTGGCTTTAGAAATTAAAATGTAAATGCCACAGCCCCAGGCATTTGTCTGTCTGTGAGTCTGATGACAGGAGCCACAGAGTCACCTTCACATAAAAGTTCTACATTTTAGGGGAACTGAGGACACTGGCCTTTTTTTTTCTTTTTTTTTTAAGATATAAATCTTTATTGTAAATGCCATTTTGTTGTAGACAACCACACATCAAAGGACTGACAGGATGCTTTGCTGACATGCTTTTCTTTATAAACTGTAGAAAAACATGGCAACACATATGACCCTGAGGGGAGGTTTTGATCGGTTCAATTCACACCACTTCTCATGGGGGGATGGTACAGAAAAGTGGTTGTCATTACTTAATTGCCTATAAGCTAGCCAATTGGCGTGACTGGTTCAGCTCGCAGGCTGATGCTAACATCTGCTGAGATGCATATAATTTTTCTCCACAGTTGCATCCCTTAAAGGCAGCTGCATTGCTGAACAAACACTCTTACAGCTTGTTTAAAAAAAACACTTTCATCAACTTCTTTTACTTGAATTTATAAGGATGTGAAGTACATTAAAAGAAATGTACTTCAATGTGGTTGTGGCTCGCTCGCTAATGGCAGGTGGAGCCACATGGGCGTGACTGAATACTCAGCTGCTTATAAGGGTGGCCCTCCTCACCCACCGTCCTAGGAAAAAAACAATATCCTTGACCAATTAAGTGATCTTCTATGTGTGATTAGCGCTTCACTGTCTTTGTTAGCTACTGGAACCAGAAAATCCAAAGCACAAGTGTGTCCCGAATCCATGCTGCATACTAATTCTAAATTTTGAATATGTAGTGTGTTTGCACTGGGAAAGTGACAAAATGAAGTATACTCAAACCAGACAGCACGCATGCTAATTACAGCCAATTCTTGATCGTGCTGTTGATGGACACCATTTTCCCACAGTAAAAAAAAATTACAATATTAAGTATTAAATCTTACGAAGTTGAATTGGGAGTGATATTCCAATGTTTGATAGCTGTCCAACGTCACACATATAGTATCATTTCCTGTTAGTAGAAAATGCCTGGCCTCATTTAGACAGTTTCACACACACCAAAAAATTACATTTCTTATTCAAAATGTAATGATTATCAATTTTCAAAGACCACCACAAATACCGATCATTTAAAGTGATTATTAATTGCTTACTGACACCTGTCGTTACACTTAACACCTGCTATCTGGCTTCCAAAATGGCAGCCACATAATGATATCACGGAATAATATCGTGGTTAAATTGCCCATATGTCTGTCCCTCTTTCCATCTGTCTGGCTCGGTGTGAAACTAAACTATGTTTCAGGTCAACGTGCAGATTGTGCCAAAGCTACGGGAAACTGCACAAACACACACACACACACACACACACAGTGCTTTCTCTTTGCTGACAGAAGGGCTTGGAGAGTGGGTAATGAGAAAAGGTCCTCATGCATGAAAGCTCACATCAGCAGGTCAGCCAGCCCAACACACCACACACACACACACACACACACACACACACACACACACACACACACACACACACACACACACACACACACACACACAAACAAGTCCTTGATACACCTCTAATAACACTTGCTACAACACTAATCTTAAATTTTTGCTGCATCTCAACTGTATTCTCTCTTTTTTGTGAGTATCCTTTCTTTCTTGCTCTGTCACTCTATCGTTCTCTCTCTTCCTGGGTTAATAAGGATAATGTATTCATTTTCTAGGAAGACTGTAATGATTCTGCTGTCAACCCTCCCACATTGACTTCTACTTTAGCTGGTTAAAGATCATATGGAATATTCATTAAATTCCACTCCAGGTTTAGAAAAACATCTCACAAATGCATAGTTGGTTAATATCATATGTCTCAAGTTAGAAAGATAGACTCCTGATGCACTGGGTTCTCCTGTTTCAGGAGTCTTATTTTTTTAGGTTCTCATTGATTGGTGTTTCACGTAACTGTGAAACACACATCACCCTCTTTCTTGGGATCTTCAGCTCAACACACATCCAATTGAGAGTTTGTCCTCGTTTCACCTCTCCGGTGCAAGGAAAGATGGAAGGAAGAATTTTAGAAAAAGTGTCTGGTTGGCAAGTCATTAAGACTAAAAAAAAATCTAGGTATCTGTTTTCAGATGTGATGCAATATATTATGTGTGCAATTTTGTAATGTTAGCGGATGTGGACATCATACAGATAAGAATAACCCATTTATTTGTCCAAGTTCCAGTGTATAGATGTGTGCCTTGGCCCTCTGTGTGAAAGTCACCAATGTAAACAGAAGCCTGGTGTATTTATATGGGACTGGCAGGCTGCCTGATTGATCTGAAACATTACACTGCCCAGGACCATTGCTGTCCTCGAGACCACAAACACACAGACTCACACAACATAAACATGCTCTCACACACACACACACACACACACACACACACACACACACACACACACACACACACACACACACACATAAACTTGCATACTAGGGCTGCACAATTAATCGCATTATTATTGAAATCGCAACATGGCCATGTGCAATATCCAAATCGCAGAAGCTGCAATCTCTTGATAAAGGTAAAATGTGTGACAAAACACCATTATACTGAAGTACTGTAGTGCTGCAGAGATGCCCTGGCCTATAAATCTTGTTCTCCAAATGTAAGGAAACCTGTTTGTTTGGTACAGACCCCAACAAATGTCACATCATCATGATTTGAATCGTTTTTCAGTGAAAATGAAAATTGTGATGCAAAAATGAGCATTCCCACTGATCATGAATCATGTTGCAATTGTAATATCGGTCAAAATAATCGCAATATGATTTTTTTTTTTTTTTTTTTTTTTTTTTTTTTTTTTTTTACCGTATCGTGCAGCCCTGTTGCATACAGATGTATAGTGGCACATAGTGTCAGATGTTCAGACACACACCCTGCTGAGGTGTTTTTGAGACAGAGCAGTGTGTGTGTGTTTGTGTGTAAGATTGTTTGCTTGCCCATGTGTGAGAGGAAAAGAAACTAATTAAAATGTCATGGATGAAATCCCACTGAACTATTTGAGAATGCCACGTTGTTGCTTCACACTTTCAACATTTATCTGTGTAAGATTATAAAGATGCAGGATATTAATAAACTGCTTGGTGTTTTTTGAAATGCATGTCTTAATAATTCCTTTAAGTCATCCTCTAGGAGGGGCATAGGTACACAGTCAATGATTGTGCACACCATTTTGTCCTTTAATCAACAGGGTAATAAAATTGGATAGTACTTGTGGGGAAGTTTGCTTACAGGTCTGCATATGTTGTATAAAGCACTTTGCTGCTCTAGAGTCTGATAAAAATCAGTGTTAGTTGGTGCTGAAGACTACAAGTTTGGAAATGAAAAAAATCTGCGGGTGGGGAGTTAGAAAGAAGTGAGTTTACCAGACCTCTGTAGTCAGCTCCTGATTTCAGCTTGAGGCTAGCAACTGAGTTGCATTGTGGGGAATGTAGGCGCCCGGTTTTGACAAGGAAGAAGATTGCATGGAATAAAAAAAGTTTCAGTTTTACCTATCACCCTCAAAAAACTTAATTACTTTAACTGCCGTTTTTCCTAGTATCATTTACCTGATGTGTTCGCTGACTGTACAGTTATCCTGTCACAGCATGCAGTCAGTGAGGATTAGTCTGGTGCAGGTTGCTTTCAGACACTAACATAAAGACCTGCACAGCCTGTTAAGAATAACATGTTTGTTCCCCTAACGCTAAACTGTATACATTTGTTTACAGAAACAGGCGAGACGCTAACACTAGCAAACCCCCTACAATAAAATATGCGTGAGGATCATGCACATCCATTGTAATAATGTTAGCCACAATCAGAATATTTAATTTATGACATCAGTGTTTACTTAGGTAGGGTTGCAACGGTATGAGATTTTCATGGTACGATAACTGTATCACGGTCTCACAGTATACAGTATTACACAATTATTATTATCAGTTACAATGACCCTTTTGGTTGAACAAATGCTTTATTATCATTTCACAAAATATTATGTCCTGACAAAACTTGAAACCTTTTTTAAATGGAAGTATGTGTGAAAAGTCTCCCTTTTGAAAATAAATAAAAAGATGCAAACGCGCAGGTGAGATTCTCTGTCCAGTTGCATTTTTTCCCCAATACCTGCAATATCATGCAGCCCTGTTGCATACAGATGTATAGTGGCACATAGCTTTCAGATGTTGAGACACACACCCTGCTGAGGTGTTTTTGAGACAGAGCAGTGTGTGTGTGTGTGTGTGTGTGTTTGTGTGTGAGATTGTTTGCTTGCCCTTGTGTGAGAGGAAAAGAAACTAATTAAAATGTCATGGATGAAATCCCACTGAACTATTTGAGAATGCCACGTTGTTGCTTCGCACTTTCAACATTAATCTGTGTAAGATTATAAAGATGCAGGATATTAATAAGCTAAATTTTTTCCCCAATACCGTAGATAAGCAAATGTACTTGGTATACTGCTGCAACCCTACATACAGTTGAAGTAGTAAGATTAAAGAGCTACCAGTCACACGTTCAATGGAAATTTGGGAAAACGTAGGTAGGCCTCTTTCTGCTCGATTAGAGCAGTTAGGAACAGCACAGTGACATTTACGGCTCCATTGCACCCAGTCATCGTTGTTTTGGTCACTCCTCTGAAGCAGCAGAACTTCTTTAGTGACAAGGGTCAGCCTGGCCGTGTGAGCCGTAGAAAAAGTTAAGTGTAAAAAGACAGCCAATTGAGCTGCGTACTTCAGGTGGAACTGAAGAATTGTCTGTTTTTCCAACTCTTGAAGCTAAATACCTCGACTTTACGCTCATAAATACAAGGCCATTTACATTGAGTTTTTTGAGTGCATATTTTCAGATTCTTTTACACACGTACAAATCTAATGCACATTTAGAGATTAGTGTACACATTGACAAATCTCTTCCAAAGCAGAATACACATTTGCACATTCCGGTACGCATTCACAAATCTGAGTACGCACATACGGATTGCGATACAGTTTCACAGCTCTCCACACACATTTGCATATATTATTGCTACAATAATACCCCCATAGATTTCAGGGGGCAGCCACTGTACCTGATTATGATCTTGGTGGTCTTGGAAGTAGCCTTTTGCTTCCTCTGAGTTCTTCCACTTGCGTCAAAAACCTCTCTTTAAATTTCAGTTTTTTTGAAGGAATTTTGAATTTTGTGACACTTGGACTTTTTGGATTAATCTGTTCAAAAAAAGGCTGGGTACCAAAATGAGGTACTTTTATGGTGTAGACTGAAAAGCTTTGACCTCATCAGCATCAAGTCAAAAAGGGCACTTGTTTCAAGATGTAGACTAGTGATTGGCTTGCTGTGTAGCATACATGTGGTGGGCAGGCAGGTAAAACAGTACTTCCTGTCATCAGAGATTAGTGGGTGGCGCCCCGCATTGGCAAATCTCTAGGATGTGTCAGGAGGGCAGAGTCTCAGTAACACATTTATACTGGGGGATAGCAATAGATACAGGACTAGACAAATGTACTGTAAGTTGATAGAGATGGGTATAGTTGTTTGAAGATGTGCTTCAAAAACGAGAGCTGGGTTCGATCCTCAGTCCTTTCCATGTGGAGGTCTTGTTCAGCCTGATTAATTTATGTGTGGGGATGTTGTCTATCTGAATTGCCTTACAATGTTGCCCCAACCTGTATCTGCCTGTCTGTATCAGGCAGTTGTCTTCTGGTGTCCTGTCTGTTGTTCTTGGCTGCCCATCTCTCTGTCATCTCTCTCTGTTTGACTTTGTCTGATTTGTCCATCTGTACAGTCTTTCCTCCTGCCAGTCTGTCTGCCTGACTAACTGTCTAACTGTCTTTGAGTCTGCCTGTCGGTGTGTCCTTGTGTTAGCTACAGTGAAAGACAGCATGACATTTAAAACAGCAGGATGGGCTGCTGCTAGCACTGTGTGCCTAAATGTCAGCTTAACCTACTGGTTATGGACCCTCTCCCTCCCCCTGTCCCGCTCTCTCTTTCTTTTGTGTTTTGTCGTAACCCTCCTTCAACCACCTGTGTTTCTCTCTCTAACCCCTCACCCCCATTCTTCCAAGACCTTTTCCCTCCTTTATTTACTTTTCTTACCTTTCTAGTATATCCCAGGAACAGCCACTGCATTTGGCACCTCTGATGTCTACATGATCGTATTGTTCTTATTTTAATAACTTTAAATTTTTGTAGTGTATGTATATATCTATCAATCTGTCTGTCAATCTGTTGATTTCGGGAAGAAAAAAAATTATCTGCACACTAGTATACCTGGCTATACATGCTTACTTGATGCCTATGATTTCTTGTTTTCTGTATGTCTGTATAAGGAGTATGCATGGGGCTGCTGTTACTGTGTCTGTGCACAAAATCAATGCCAAACCAACTTGACCCATCGACTAATGCGCGTGCTTTTGTGTGTGTTTAGGATCATCCATGAGGATGGTTTCTCTGGCGACGACGTAAAGCAGTACAAGCCTGTCGTTTACAGCAACACCATCCAATCTCTGGCTGCCATTGTGCGTGCCATGGATACACTGGGCCTGGAGTATGGAGACAAAGAACGGAAGGTCAGCACCCGTCCCCCATGCTCTCACACACACACACACACACACACACACACACACACACACACACACACACACACACTTTCCAAACATGCCCGCCAGAGACATACAGTAGAATCGCATACATACATAGCGACATATACACTTCCATCAAGACCATCAAGATAGAGACCATCACAGATGGAAATATCTCAAGACTGTTTATATTCTCAAGTCCAAAACTGTGACCTGAATCAGACTAAATGAAGATGTCAATCAACATTACCACTGAGCTAATGCTCCAAATGCTGAGCTCCCAGTCCTGAATACAGCAAGTAGCCACTGGATGAATGCCATGAACTGATGTAGTTCAGGGAGAGGTCACCGTGTGCCTTACACAGAGTTACTGTCTTTCAACCAAAGCACCAGGAGTCCAGCTCTTGTATCGGACCTGATAAAGTGTCTCTGAGCAAGACACCGATCTCTAGCAGCTTCGGGTCCTTGTTCCGGCCTCTTGGACAAAATATATCTCTGAATGGGGACTGACAGAATATCGCATTATTTTGATCAGGTCGCTATAATTGTAGTGAATCTGTCTGACTATGTGTATGGTAAATGTGCACATTACTGTAGGTGGAAGGTGCTGTTAATGTCACAGCTTCATAAAGCTGGTGTTACAGCACTTTGTTTTAGAGAGCTGAAGGATGGTGAGAGATCCTCACAACATTAACATTTTCCACACACACTGATAAAGAAATGTACAGACTGTTTTTTTAAATTATCTATCAAAAGACCTTCAGGAGCAGCGGTATAGCATTGCGAAGGACACACTCACAGTTACCATGCCATAGGCTCAGTTGATGGTTAATGCTCACCTTCCCCATGCAGTTGCAATGTATACAGTTTTGACTATAAATATGTTTATACAGCAGGGTGCAGCTGTGTGTGTTTTAGCAGCATAGCACATATTATGCTGTCAGCTGGAGCTGGATGAGCAGAGGTGAGACTTCACCTCTGCTCATCCAGCTCATGTGTTTTTCCTTGTTTGGGTATTATCCTTAAAGTGCTTACCATCATTTTTCAGGCATGAACTACAATCCACAGCACTAACAGCAGCATATTGATAGTTTGGATAGTAGAAGAAATGCAAAGATGATGACAATTTCTTTTTAGTTTTTATTATTTGTATTTATTGTCAATTTTTTAAGTTCCTTATGATGTTACAAATCCTTTCTTTCTTCTGGGGTTTGAGGACCAACTTTGACTTTGTTATTGAATGTCAGCTCTTCATCACCCTGGGTCTTTTATTTATTAAACTGTCTACACCAACATTGATTCGGGGGCTCATGGGAAAGGCTGCCAACTAACCCCATCATGCTCGTGCCAAAATTCCTTCCTGCCAGTCTAAGTTAGTCATGCATCTAAGTCCTCTAAATCCTAAAGTACACAAGTTCAATATATGATACGGTAATTGAGGATTATGAGTCTAATCCACAGAAGAGCATCAGTTCTATCTCAATACGGAGCAATGGGAGGAGATTAATTAGAGATGTAAGGACCATGAAGACGTAGTGTTGCATTATACCAACCTCTCCTGGCCTGTGCCTTAGTTTTAGGTCCCACAATTATTATTACTCATAATTCAGGCTATTAGAGTTTTCAAGAGTTGTTTTGTACCCTGTTTTCAATGTGGGGTGTGAAGGGCACTCCAACTGGATTACAGTGTTTCCTGTCTGGCATTTATATGGGCAGCCCACACAAACAAACTTGGCCAAAAGCTGCAGTTTGGCTGAGATGTGATGGAATGGTGCGTTCAAATACAATCATATTTGACCTCTCTAATCAACTTTGCAGTACATCAGATACAAGCTCATATGTTAGCTCTTAAATGTAATGCTGTTGGGACAAGTGTTGGATGCCAGAGCTTTTCACCATTACATGACAACCCCTCCCCCCTGTGGAAACTACTGAAGTATGTATGACAGATGGTATATTTAATGGTTATTTATTTTATTTATAGCACTATCTTGTATTAGTCTACAGGATATTAGACCCCGTCTACATAACAAGCAACCTTGCATGGGTTATGTTAATTACGTGCAAGACTTTAATGCTATATACGAGGAAACAGCGCAGTTAAAAGTTCCCTAATCTAATACAATTACAATTATACCATATCCTGTACAGTTATAGTGACATTGTTGACAATGTGTTGTTGGTAAAGATGATGAGGATTAATGGCATAATAATAATAAGTGGCAGTGTTGACTTTACTGTTCACTCACTCACTCTCACTCTCTCACACACACACACACACAACCACTCTGACACGTGTCATTGGCCTTAACCTTATCCAAAGGCAAAGTATATTTTTAATCACAATGAATCTATTGATACTCAGCAGAGTAGAGGGCTGAAATAATAATACACCTATTGATTAGGATATGATATCTGTGTGTGTATGTATGTGTGTGCACTTGCCTTGTGTGTTTGTGTGTTTAATATGTCTTGGTATTGCATTTCTAGTCAGAGGTGAAGGGAAGGGTCTGAGGCATTAGGGGAAAAGGCTGTGTGTGTGTGTGTGTGTGTGTGTGTGTGTGTGTTGTTGTTGAGAGGGTTGTATCAGGGGTTATGTGCCTTGAGAAAACTTCCTCTTCCTTCTTCTCCTTCTTGCATGCATCGCCTCTGTTCTGACGGAGAAAATAAGCTGCATGAACAGCTGACAGGAGCGGCCCACACTGAGATGCAGCAGTGGAACTTACTGTGTAAAGGACATAGGATTGAATTACTGAGAGTGGACCGAATGAGAACATGACGGAAGTAAAGTGAGAAAAAAATGTATTTTGTATTTGCCTGTTTCACACATTTGGACTACACAAGTTTATTTTATTGGCTTCATATTGCTACACCAGAACATGTGGAGGGTTGGATGGATAGAGGAAAATATATGTTTTGTCAATAGTTGACTCCGGTTCAATTTACATTTGAGCAAAATCCAAAGCACACCTCTTTCCACTTCAGGGTGCACAGAGAGCAGAGGTGTTGAGCTGTGCATGAGTTGCAAATAAACAACTTATTTCCTGTCATGAGCATTTTGACCCTGACCCTGAGAAGGTAAAGGAGAAGAAGATATCTAAGTTTTTACATTAATAACATACTGTAGCTAATAACTCACATTCTGAATACTTCAAAAATGTGAAAGAAGTCCAGACATCACCATGGTAATTGAGAGACTGGAGAAACCATGTGATTCAGTTAATATTTACAGTGTACTAAATTCTATTACAGTATAGGGTATGTAAACAGTGTTTTTTCACAGGTTATCACAACTCACAATAATTCAATTCACAAATAATCTGGGATACATACTCACTGTCAGACTGATATAGAGAAAACATAAGCAAATATATGCAATCAGTATAGTTACTTTCTCAAATTTTCATTATTACTTTTTATCTTCCTTATAGTAAATAGAAACATGTTTACTAAGTGCCTATTAATAAGAAAAAATACTGTGCTAAAAAGTTGCACACCTGCCGCCTTGGTCAAAATGATACAAAAACAGATGTATACCTACTCATATTAATAAATATACTGATGTCGGGTGACTGCTCCTGCCTTGTGGCTGCTATCTTTGGGTAAGCCTTAAAATCTTACCACCTAGACAAAAATCTAATGGCTGTCCCACAAAACAAATATATCTGAATTACTGTACACTTTCAATGCAACAGAGATTTTTGTTAAAGGAGGAGCTTTTTATTTATTTTCTAACAAATTATTTCTCAACCGAATGAACACATTCTATATTCTGATATTTAACACTGTTTTTTGGATCAGCAGTTTGGTTGGTGGGTAAGGTTAACTCTATTCTGATGAGTCACTTTAAATAAACTGAAATAAAGACATTTAGAGTGTAATAACTGGTTACTATTTGCAGCAGGTAATGAATCAAAATATGTTTCAAACATAAGGGTGAATGAAGGATGACAGAAGGGTGTCAGAGGACAATAAAAGACAGTATTAAAGAAGAGAGACAAATTGTAGTTGCTATGAACGCCAAAAAGCATGAGAGGGAAAGAGGAAGGAAAGGAGATTATTTAAGAGAGATTGGAGAGAATGTGACAGTGCACAAGGAACAGAGAGAGAGACCAGACTGAACTGTGTTTAAACTACACTCTACATCTGACTTCCCCTCAAAGTAACCAGAGGACTTTTAGATGTTCTCAAACATTTATAAAGGATGAGGAGTATAGCTCCAAATTGGGACGCCTATTCATACATTTAAAAAGTTGTGGATCTTTTGCAGTCAACTGTGGATTATGCTGATGTTAAATGTAAAATGTGTGTTCTTTTTACCTATACCTTAAGTTAACCCCCACTCTTTTTTTCACTCACCTTCCTTCAATTTTCTTTGCTTGCTCTCACCTCGTCTTCTGATAACCCCCCCATCTGTTACCCTGGCCCTGGCTAGTTGCTGTGTCAACCTAGTGTTTTGCTTTACTCTCAACACATTCCACAAGCCCATGTCCAAGGGCGGCATGACACACACACACACACACACACACACACACAATGATAGTGGGCTTGAAATAGACTGCATGTTGTCACTGCTGTATGAATCTGCAGTTTTCATCACTCAGGTTTCAAAGAAGAAGCTGCTACCAGAGATTTTGAATAACTGTTAAAATTAATGTTAAAACTGTATTTGGCCGTAATAAAAATGAAATTCAGTATTTGGTTTTGTTTTTTCATTTTGGTCAGATTCTGAGTGACTTTATTAATTACTAATTGACCTGATTGTTTGCCAAAAACTTCCCCCGAACAGCAGTTTTCTAATAGCTTGGCAACTGTCACTGGGTACAGCTGGCCTGTCAAGTTTTGGATTTCTCCACATGTTTAAGTGTGCATGGGGTTTGCATGTAGTAAGAGTGATACTCCACATATAAAGAGTTTTGAAGGTGGTTTCTTTTTTTTAGCCTCTCCAAAACCAAAAATACAAGAGCAAAAGTGTGAGGATGCCAGTGCTAACATTAGCTTAATTAGCTAGCTTGCTAAATCTGCTAGCGATAGCTGTCATTTCAGCCAACAAAAAGCCAGCTAGAAATGAAAAGCTACTTTTGTCTACCACTAATATCTTTAAACCGATATCTGCATAAGAATGCAGAATCTGTAGGCAAGGGACAAGATTTTGGTATTGGAAGCGTTCTGGTTTCCATTTGCAGTCTGAGTGTTATTGACCAATCACGTTTGAGTGGGCTTTGATTGCATGCAGGTAAACAGTCCGTGTGGAGAGCAAAAGAGGCAGAATGCATTGGCTGAAATGCAATCTCGGAATCATCGGCTATCGTCTGGCAGCAATTTAGCTTTTTATCAATCTCCGAACCCCAGAGATTAGATTTTTATTAATTTTATTTATATTTAATTTAATATGAATTTTATCTGCGTTAAATCGTCCTGAGACGATAGCCGATGTAATCGGACTGTAAACAATGACTTTCACATGGAAGAGGAAGTCTTGGCCCGGATATTAGTTATCTGATATCTGATACACTAGAAGCCCCGAAACATTGGCCCCCAGAGGCTAAATCGTAGTAAGATGATAGCTGATGGTTTCCGAGATTGGTCTACCACTGTCTGAAATCAAGGACTCATTGTTTTGAAAATGGCTAAGAATTTTGAATAGAAAATCTCCCACCGTTATTGTAAACTGCATATGTACTTTATACTGGCATAGTGCCTCAATGCCCTACACAAATTGTCACGGCACAGCTGAGCTTTCTTTCCCCTCTATCTTAAGTATGGACTCCTCTGAATAGCATCAGTGGATCTTAAGAGTGAGCATAAAGCAACGGCTAGTGATTATTTTGTGTGTGCCAGTATGTACGTTACTGATGCATTGGCCTTAGGCTCCATTTTCTATACACGAATCGCTTCGATGCATCCGGACAGTTCTTTGGGTAAAAATTTAGCAGCCTTACATTATGTGTGCGCATGCATGCTCAACCTTATTTGTTCAGTGTCAGACCTGATAGTAGAAATAAATGAAGTTGGAGGCAGAATGGTTGCCGGTAGTAGACACACACACAGGAACTGTACACATAGCAGAAGATGGACATCAATTCCAGTTAAAAAGATTAATTTACATTTTTTCCAAAGCAAGTTTATCATTATATTTCATTGCTGTCCTTTTAAATAACAAATAAATACTGATCCATACCCCTCATGAAGGAAATAGAGGACGCACCTGCTGTTCGGCTGCAGCACAGACATGCACGCACATACACAACAATGACATCAGAAAAACACTTTGTGTCTCGATGGACTCTTGAAGGGACAGAAGGGAAGCAGACGAGAGGGAGATGGAAGGAATAGAGGGATGAGATGAAGGGATAGACAGAGCAAGAGAGAGAAAATGAGAGAGAGAGAGAGGGAGCCGGCAGACAGGTTGTTGCCTGTTGTTGTGGAAACCAGCTAGGTATCCTCATGGGTTAGTCTGTGTCTGTGCATGTGTGTATTATTTTTGTGTGTGTGGGGGGGGGGAAACAACGCCCCTCTGATGATAATGTTCCCTCTGCTCATTATCGAATAAAACAACCAGCACATGGGCACACTTAAGTCTAGTTTAGAGTGGAGGTAAGTACAACAGGTCTCCTGTGTTGTTTACTTTACATATTTAGGCTTTTTAAAGTACGTTGTGTCTAAACCTATAAACAAGCACACCAAGTAAGCCTTCAAGAACCATTTTCTTTTGTTTGAAATATTACAGAAATATAATTTGCCAAATATTGTAGTCTAAGTAAATTAATTGATTCTGCAATATGATTTCTGTAATAGAGCAACAAAGTCCCCCGGGGGTTTTATCTGTGAACATTGTTGAATGCAAACATTTAGCAACTGCATTTAGACCCAAAGAGAACTGCTTTTAAAATAAAAACAATAAGGAAAAGCCCAGTCTATATTTTTCTTGCTATAAACAAGTCCCATGAAAAGATGTGTATTAATACGCAGCTGAAAATAGTTCAACTGCACTGCATTAGTCGTTAAAAATAATCATCATCAATTTTGATAATCAATTAATCGTAAAGGTCATTTATCAGGGAAAATTGCCAAAGATTTCTCCATCAAATGATTGTAAATATATTTTAGTTTTGGTCGGTTGGTCAGATGAAACAAGTAATTTGAAGACATCTCAATGCGCATATCTGACATGATATTGACATACCATTAAGCGATTGATTGAAAGTCACTAGAGTAATCAATAATGAAAATAAGTGATAGATAAGATAAGTGGTCTTTTCAGGGGATTTGTTGGCAATACAAAAAATATAGAATATCTCGAATCTTATCCTGTAAAATGCTTTTGCTGATGCTGACAATGGTGGCGCAAAATTGAATGTTGGCATTCATATATCTTTGTATATCTGTAGATTCTGCAATTGGAATTCATTTTGGGCTCAATTTGGGATCAATTTGGGATCAATTTGGCCAAAACTGTATGGTGTAGAGTTGTGTTTCTGATTGCAACCAAATGCTACATCACTGATTTCATGGAATCTGGCTAGTTTCAGCCATGAGTCTCATGGATATTCTTGTATTTAAGGCCATTTAACATAACATAGGAATGGGAAAAGATTATTTCTCAGCAACAAACTTGATATACTTTTTGTTAAATTATTCAGGAGGCTAGTGGCCAGTGAGGTTGTTGTTAAGAGCAAAAGAAAAAATTCAAGTGCAACTTCACAGTGCTAAATTCCAGCACCAGTCGTTCCTCCTCATTTGCTGCTATGTTGTGGACTGACACGATAAACGTTTGACCCATTTTTTGTACGTTTCACAAACGTCTCTCAATGAAAAAAAGGACGCCTATTTTCCTGACTTTGCTGACTTTAAAAGTGAATATTAGCAAACTCGATAACAAACAGGACAGGCATCATCTCCAGCTGTGTGTGGATGAGTCATGTATGAAAAGGTTAAAGGTGGACTTTGAGGATGCTGCGTGTGACTTCTAGTCTCAGCACTGCTTTGTCATCACAATAGAGTATGACTGTACTACACTACATCAGGCATTAACGTGTGTCCATAGTGTCAGTGTGCAAGTGTGCCGAAACCAGTGACACACACGAGGTTCCCAGTGGGGACTTTAACCTGAATGCACACTAACCCATGGGGACTTGTGTCACTGTGGGGACAAAAATTGAGGTCCCCACGGGTAGAGACTGCTTTTTGAGGGTTAAGATTGGTTTTAGGGTACAGGTTACAATTAGGTTAAGGTTAGGGTTAGGGTTAAGGTTAGGCACTTAGTTGTGATGGTTAGGGTAAGGGGCTAGGGAAAGCATTATGTAAATGACTGTCCCCCACGGGGATAGTGAAACAAACGTATGTGTGTGTTTGTGTGTGTCATTATAGATTTCTTCCAGCCAGGGTAAGAAGGTCATTGTATGGAAAGAGCCTCCACTACACACACTCACATTCAGATGTTTTGAAGTGTTTGTGTGTTTCTGTGTGTTGTTGAGAGAGAGTGTGTGTGTGTGTTTGAAGTGTGTGTCAGTCTGCCACCTTCCTGCAGTGCTGAGCTCCCTTTGATTTTTGTTCCCTCCCTCCCTCCCTCCCCTCCTTCTCTTTTGTTATTTTCAGCATCCTCCATTTGTCTCTCCCCTCCTCACATCCTCTCTCCTCTTTTATTCCTCTCTTCTCCTTTTCTTTGTTCTCTGCCTTTCTCTCCTCAGCACTTCCTTCCTCATATCATCGTTTCACCTTTTTCCTCTCATCCTTCCTCTTCGTCTCAATCACCCTCCTCTTTCCTTTTTCCTATTACTTTTATCTCTTCTCATCTTTCCTTCCCTCTCTTCACTTTCTCTGGTTCAATCCTATCACTGTTTTCCTATATTATTACATTCATCAATCCATTCTGTCCATCCAGTGAAATCCAATAGATCAATAAGCTCTTTATAAGGCACCTGATTGGCTAGTTCAGTCAAATTATCAAGACACTCGATCGTTAATCCCACCTCTCTAATGAGAGGTCATTAGTCTGTGGGTTACTGCAGCTGGCTAATTAACACACACAAGCACACTGTGAGGATTTTAGGGCAGCTGTGTGTGGATGTGTACGCTGAATGTTTGAGTGTATGCGGAGAGAGAGGGAGAGACAGAGAGATAAATATAGTAAACCAGAGAGGGAGAACAGAGAGAAAGAGTCTGCCTCATGAAAGTGAGATTGTCACAGCAGAGAAATGAACCGTATCCTAGCAACAGAAAGGACCATGATCCCGTACCTGAGATATCGGGAGTGTGTGTTTTTGTTTGTCTTTGTTATAGGTTAAAATTTTGAGATATTGCAGTGTATCTTCTAGGTGTACAGTTGACACAGTTTTTCAATATTCATAGAAGAAGAGATCTCTTATCCACAAATACTCAGTTTCACTTACTGGATACTGGAAGCAGCCCAGTACACTGACAGTATTCCACTGTTGGCTTCACTGAGGCATCATGGCTTAGTTCAGTAGCTTGTTCCACTGTCACCCTGTGGTTTGAATCTGAGGACCAGGTAGGACCTTCCTGTGTACAGCTGGCGTGTTCTCCCCGCTCTCCCACAGTCCAAACACACGCAGGTTTGGTGAATTGGCCGCTCTAAATTGCCTGTAGGTGTGAATGTGAGTATGAATGTGTCTGTCTGTTGGTGCCAGCCCCCGTGATGGACTGGCAACCGATGCATACTGGGATAGGCTCCAGCATCCTGCGACCTTGAACAGGCTAAGCGGTTTAGAAAATGGATGGATGCCTGACAGTAACATCTCAGTGATACTTAGTGAGGAAGAAACAAGCATTGTACATTTCCCCAAGAGTGTGTGTGTCATCAAAATGTTAGGTTAGGTGACCTGTGTATCACTTCATTTTGTACACACTGTTAGGGCAGCAACTAATGTTTTTTCTTCAGTTAATCTTTCGATTATTTTATCAATTAATCAATGAAGCATTGTATTTCTCAAATGGCTTGTTTTTAGCCATGCATGGCTCTAGTGATGACCGCGTCGGTTGGCCCATCACTTTGGTCCAGACTGAAATATCTCAACAACTACTATATTTTGTACAGACATTCATGAAACCCTAATGACTGTGTTGATCCCCCAACTTCTCCTCTATCTCCACAATGAGGTTGATATTTTTGGTTTTCATGTCTCGACAACAATTGGATGGATTGCCATTAAATTTGGTGCAGGTATCCATGCTCCCTTCGGGATGAATTGTAATAACTTTGGTGATAACTTCTCATCCAGTGCCATCATCACATCACACTTTTATGACAAAAATACCTGCAAAACTAATGATATTGCTGCTATTATCAGCCACGGAGAGCAAGGTTAGTTCTGAGAAGAAACACATGGAGCGTGTGTGTGTCTGCATATGATTGCGACCCACTCAATGTGTGTTTGACTCCACTTAGCTACAGCCTCTCATTCCATTGCCCTCTTGTCTTCCCTGTGAGTGGGTCTGTAAACCAACAGTGACTTTAAGATAGAATAAAGCCTGCTAAACACATCAGAGTGCATAACATCAGAAAGGCTCAGAGAAGTGCCTTTATGGGAGGCAACATACACACACCCACACACAACTAGTTCTCTTCATAAATCGCCCTGCAGCTCTCTTAAAGCACACACACACACACACACACACACACACACACACTTACATGGCCTCTCTCTCGCTTACCTCCTCACTGTGTTTGCCAGACTGGTGCTGCCAGTATCATTTGACAGGCACATGGACCTGTCTCACCACGCCAAGCCACAACACTGCGCTGCTAAGAACAGGACCATGATGCCATGCTCCTGTCGCCCCCAGTTACCAGGGCCGCCAATCATCACTGCTGGTTTGCTAAGCACTGCCTTCAGAGAAAAGCCTCATGTTTCCAAAAATTAAACACACACACACGCACACAAACACATATGTGCGTGCGCAAGCACACACACACACACACACACACACACACACACACACATACATACACAGATTCAGTGACTTTATGAAAACCTTGTCTATAAGATGACTTCTAAGTGATTGGAGGAGAATTTTACTCCGCAAGAACAGCTGAGATTGAGCATATGACCTGTTTCTACAAAAAGATAAAGGGCAAAGAGAAAATTGACTGCCAGGTGTAGTGTGATTATAAAATTTTAAAGCCATATTTGGAAGAATAATACCACCCCTACAGTATATGTCTGTAAAGAATGGTGTGGAAAGAGAGAAAAGGATAAACAAGTGTAGAAATAAATCTATTTGTGCACGAGGCTGCTGTTCCTCTGCACTTTATGTGTGTGTGTCCAGGAGTAGATGTTTCTCAAGGGTTGTGTGTAAGTTACCTCAGGGATTGGGTTCTCAGGTGCTGAGAGAGGCAAACCGTACTCCCCTGAGAGGGAGAGAGAGAGGGAGAGAAATGAAATAATCTCCCTCAGGTGTAAAGCATGATGAATAAATTGATGGAGGCGAGAAAAAGCACAGACAAAGAGGGAGGGAGCATGGGAGATTGGTCCTTAGGGGTTTAGCACATTGGCACACCAATAAGCCATTACATGCCTGTTTGTTTGTGTGTGTATAGAATGGATCAGGTTGATAAAGCACCCTGTGTTAATGTCATCACATTTCAATGCTCTGCTAAACAGCCAAATGTCATCAATTGCTGTGTCACTTCAGACCCCAGATACAGTATCCTGCTGTATACAGTATACGCTGTTTGCAAACACACAGACACACACTCAGAGCAATGGGATGATATATACCGTGAGGTGAAATAGATTAGTCAACTGGTAGAGATTTTGCTTTCCTGTTTTATACCAAAGGAATCCCTTTACTAGCTCGCCATTGTAGGCAATGTTGCAAATTAATGTGCAGAACTACATACAGTAATACTGGATACATCAGATTTTTGTAATACCTGGATTTGTCAGGTATTTAATTCGCTGATTTAGCTGAAAAGAGACAACCACATGTGGTTATTTTATCTCCTGTAAAACGGTTTTTCATTAATATTTCTAGGAAATAAGTATTAATAGTCTCATTGCCTATACCTAGGGGAAGACAGATGGTGAAAGAAAACAAAATGACTACATAAATGTGTAATTGGCTTCATAATAGAAGTGTATTGTGTATTGACAAGCACAACAGCACCTCGCTCCAACTAAATTGTCTTCTGATCGCAGAGGAAGTATTTTCCCTGAGGCTTATAAATTGAAACTGCTGTCTTGAGATTTCTCAGGCCTGATGGCTTTGAGGACTTACTGTAAAACTTAAAATAATTGCCAAATCTCCACACTTAGTTAAAAAAACAACAACCTTGTTTTGACTTCTCACACCAAATGTGATTGTTTGAAACAGTAGCCAATAACCTTAACCTGAATATACAACTAGATTAACAACTAGAATCGCTGGACCTCTCTTAATGATGGCAGGATAGTCAGTGTTTTATGTGTGGTGCTAATACATCCTATTCTGTTGTAGGTGCATAAAATCTGTGTTTTTCCCTCCATGATTCAATTAATTGGTTATATAAATCTTATTTTCTAAGGTTGTTGTTGTTATCTGTTGCCTTATATAACCATTACTTTGGATGCAGTCTGTTAACAACAGCAATGGAAGTCTGTGACACCCAGAGTGTTCTATTAACTTTTGAATTTAATATACATTAGAACAATTTTTGCTATAGACAGTTTGTCATAAAGTAAACTGCAGGAAAAACACAGCAGTAGCTGGGAATATTGTTTGTATGTCATGCAATTTAGACTTTTGTATACTGATATTCTTTTACATCATTGTGCTTGAATTATTCTCTGTTCTGTGTTCAGTCTGTCAGCCAACTGCTGGTGCAGCTAATTAGGCCAGGCTAAAAATAGACACCTGCCTATAAGATTAATATATCATCTGTCATACAAAACCTCATATGTGTACATCTCCTGCCTCCAGTTGTTGTCTGGCTGGTAGTATTTTACTGTAGTATGGTTTTCAGGCATGGTGGACCAAAATAAGTTTGTATCAAAATAATTCAAAAAGTAATGTAAAATTCTTTTTAGTGAGATTTAGTGAGAGTAGCTCTAACATTTGTCACCTGTGTGGTTTAAAATGAATCAAAAATATATGAGGAAATTATTGGTTAGAACTGATACATCTACTGATAAGCCATGAAGTAACCAAGATAATATGAGAAAAAAATCTGGTATTTTTTACATTCGTTGTCACACAGATGTAAGTTTTGACATGGTGAGTTAGCTAACTAAGTAAAATGTATCCTGTCATTGTGACTGGAACATGTACTGGAGTGTGCTCTACTAGTATCCTGTAAATAGCACTGTACTGTTGAACACATAGCTGGCCTGTTAATTATAACTGCAGCACAATGCTCTGCGCTCTGGTAGAAAACTGTAGTATGAACCATATACTGAACAGGGCTGGGGGAAGGCTCAGTCTGCTGTGGCTGGTAATTAAGCCTGGCTAAAAACAGACACCAGGATATATGATTAACATATAAGGATGGGCGGATCCGATGGTCATTATTGGTATGGTCCAATACTAGCCAAAAACAATAGACCTGTTATCAAAGTAAATATATAATCCGATACAAACTTATAAAATATACAAACCTTATGCACAGTAAGTAGTATCATGCCCGCATGTCGAAGTGTGGGCAAGATACTGAACCCCAAATCGCTCCTGAAGGCTGTGCCTTCGGTGTGTGAGTGTGTGTGAATGACAGTCCATTTACCATTACCATATTGAACAAATTAAAACTTTGACCTGATGATGGCAAGTTACGGAATCATGAAAGTAGCCTAATTGCAATTTATCCGCAGGGATAATGAATGGTGGTCATGAATGTCTGTACCAAATTTCATAGCAAGCCATCTAATAGTTGTTGAGATATTTTTCTAAAAGCCAAAAATTTCAACCTCAGAGATCTGAGGTAATAAGAATTTGTGTTCTGGCTTTGGACGTTCGCTGTATGTAATTCCTGTTTCTTATCATTTTTTCCTTAAGAATAATGAACTTTTTTTAAAATCCACAACCTAAAGCAGATGTTTTAAAGTCAAAACTCTCTTTTGTTTCCTCTGCCTTCCATTTCCCTTTCTCTTTCTCACCCCTCTTTGAACTGTGGAGGTAGACATAGTCTACTCTGCTGCTGTAGTTATCAGCCTATCCATCATGATTAGGCGTTAGTGAATCAACTGCAAAAGACAGACAGTGGTTACGTTATTGCTTTCACCAAGCATTAGCCCCACACGCACTGAGGCCAGATCTTTAAACCTCAGCCTCACTGACAAAGCACACCTGTAATTACAAACCGACAAGCAACTGACTCACAGCATTAAATCAAAACTGACTCTCCACTTTGCCTTGATGGGAGAGTCATAGTCAACACTTTTTGTTTTTATCTTATTTTTTCTTTCCTTTTTTCTCTCGTTTTCTTCCCTCCTTTCCCTTTTTATTCTTGTGTCCTAGTTTTCCTGCTTGGTGACGTCCCCTGTACACCTATGTAGTGTATGCATACTCACATACAGTACATACACAGAGAGAGGGCAATGAAAGTGTGTATGTGTTTGTGCATGTGTGTGTGTGTGTGTGTGTGTGCCTGCTGTGCCTTGTAGATGTAAATTATGAAGGACATTTGAATCTATATTTGATGACTTCCTCTTATTAAGAAACCAGGCATTTGGCAGAGCACGATGGCTGCAGCCGCTGTGTGTGTTTCTGTGTGTGTGTGTGTGTGTCAGCTTTTGTGAGTTTATGTATGTCTGTTTATAGGGATTGAACGGGTAAAAGGTTGCTGCTAAAAGATTTCTCACCCATTGTTGCTGTGTGACAGTATTTTTGTGTTGTGAGGTCAGCATGGAGACTTGCTTATCCATGCTGTTCTCAAATTGAGCTCTTTTCAATATTGAAAAGCTTGGTAGTAAACTTATTCAATAAGGTTTGGTGTACTGTTGTTTTGGCCCAGACAACTTTTAGTGAACATAAAATCAAATTTGAATGGAGTTAATTCAACCATTAATTAAAACTGATTTTCCTACTAAAGAACTGACATTTAATAAAGCAAAATGTGCTAGAAACATTCTCCGACACTGATTGTGGTTGACGGCTTGAAGACTGAAGATTGTGGCTGACAAGAAATCACATTTGATACATTTGCAACAGTGAATAGGTTGTGTACAATTTCTTCACTCAGCCACCAATCAAAACAAAGATGTGGACAGGAATGGCAGACATAGACACCTTTTTCCGCCGGTGGAGGGGGCCGTGCCTAGAAGGTGAAATAAAGTGAATTTTGGGAGACAGAAGGTTTAGGCAGGTCCTGTCAATCAGCTCTTCTGTCTGAGGGTGTGCATAGGGAGACTGAGCCATTAGCTGGTTATCAGCAAGCTGACACTGAGTGTGTGGTGGGTTGTCTTCCTGGTTCCTGTGTGTATTTCAGTAGTTTGATTCTAGATAATTTGCCCTGAAATGGTGTCAACATGCTCAGACTCAAGTTCATCATTTCACCATTTATTTGAATCCTGTTGAGTGGTGTTCTATTTGACATCTTGCTGGCATGAGTCACTAGGAGATTGCCATGGAGTTCAAGTCTTTTCCAAGACAAATATTCTCATTTCAAGCACAGTAATTTTTTCTAACAATTTCTGACTTTCGAATCTGCGTCATAGTACATAGTAGAGTACAGAGGCATACTGCTGTCAGGAGTCTGAAAGTTATTGTTCAGGGTTTCGCTGCCTTAGCTATTTGTGCATCCTTCGCTAAGTTTGTGTGAAAAGTCCTTCATAAGTTCTTAGTTACAACTAGCTAGTTTCAAACTAGAGATTCACTAAATCAGGGCCATTTAAAACTTCAAAATCAACAATGGAATCACAGTCACTGTAGCAGCACAAGCTGTAGCATAACTTTCAAAAATAAAATTTTTAGGAGGCCAAATTATACATTGGACTTAACTGCCAATCCTTTGCAAATGTAGGTATGACTGCTTTATTCATATACTGTCTGAACGCGTGGAGAAATCTGTTTCAGATTTAGTAGTAGGTCATTCATGTAGTTAAGAGTGAGTGGGAAATATCTTATTAAGCTACATCTCCCCTGCTGATGTTATTTGATCATTTAGTCCAATGTTACTAGCATAAGGTTTTGTAGAGGTGTATTGTGTTTTTTGTGAAACATAATTTACAATCTTCCCAGTTTACCTCATTAGTAAAGAGCATTTTGATCAAGTGTCAGACCAGATATATCAACCATATTCCATAGTACCTCTTTAACTGCTCACTCTAAATGAGTCATATATTAGCAACTAATGATAGTTTTGTCACTTGGTTCAGTTACTCTACAGTACGTATCAGTCACACCTGGCAGTTAGAGTAAATATTAAGTAAAGACTACACTTACATTATAACTAGACTAAATTTGAACTTTCAAACAGCTGGTGCAACTGGCTCAGGTCACAGTAAAATAGTAAGAGTCTGAAGACAGTTCACTGTACAGGGTCGGGACCCAAAGTGTCATAAATTCTTATCCCAATGATTCAGTTGTTAGGGGGAACCACTGCTGATAATCTGTACAGTGCAGTAAGAAAAAGGCTGGAATAATTGGCCAAAATTTCTGGATCAAAGTGTATCCAAAATATATAATGAAAAAAACACACAAACACTCCCTGAAAATGCACAACTATGGTTTAACTCAGACGTTTTAAATTACTTGTATCAGGAAGGAATATCCAATCACTGCAGCAGCTATTCTTGACATGAATGAAAGTGATTCAGCTGTACAAAAACATCATCATCTGTGGATGAAATCCTCTCTCATCTCTTCATCACATAAGTGAAATTATGGAATATATTTTTTTGCTGTGATTTTTCTATTCTGTCTGATGGGTAGATGGTTTGGCCAGTATTGTCAGTACAGTTAAATCTGAGTGGGCCAATCCAAATCAGAGGGGTGTTTCTGTGATCAGGATGTTCCTGTGTTGTCAGATATGTGTGTGTGTGTGTGTGTGTGTGTGCGCGCATGTGAGTGCATATCTGTGTCAGTGTGTGTTTGGGGGTGTGTGTGTGTGTGTAGCCATAGATCAGGGTAGACAATGCCTAGCTGGAAAACAAATGAGTCAGTGTTTTATTACCTGGTCAGAGACACAGCACCAAGGCCAAGCACTCATACATTATATACACACATGCACATTCGCACGCAGTTAAAGATGACAGAGTCCACATACACAAGGACAGGCACATACCTGTACATGCATTGTTGATGTATTGCTACAGGCTTACACATCCTGCTACATTCACACACAGTTTACCTCTCACGCTCTCTCACTCACACACAGACACACACACACACACACACACACACACACACACACAGTCAGATTGTCAAAGGACACATTTTTGCTCTTGCACAGAAAAAGCCAGACAGATGGAGAGCTAGAGAGAAATGTAGTCAGAGAGCAAAAGATGGAGGAAGGCTGAAATAAAAACATCAAAACAAAAAAGCTGAGATAAGACTGAAGGCAAACAGAATAAAAAATACCTGCATATACAGCATGTCCTGTACCTACAAAATCAATACGATTAACAGGGAGCCAGCAAAACTAAGATGTGGTCAAGCTGGTTGTCATCTAGAATACCACACCCATTGCAGAAAAGGGTCACAGATACATCATTTTGATTAAATGAAAGGCACAATGGAGTATCATGGGCATTGGAATGGGAACAAATGTGATATTTCTGCATAATATGAACCAGCGACTAAATGTAAATGGAAAAAGAGAGGTCTAAGAGCAGGCCCCGAGGTTCCCCATAGGTCAGCTTCATACATGAAAACCAATTTAAAAATGAACTAAAGATGCCCACGCACATAATGAAGATTTAATATCCCATGATCTGTGGTGTCAAAGGCACTACAGAGGTCAAAGAGAGCTAAAAGTGATCGTGTTGGAGGGATGGCGGCTGATACTTAATACTTTAAGAAGGGCAGTCTTGCAGTGGTGTTCCATGAAGCCTGACTGAAATCGCTCAAAAAATATTTTGATTCTGGAAATCAGTTGTTCAGCAGCATTTCTTCCTAGTCCTTGGGAAGACAAAGGCAGTTTGGTGATGTAATTCTCTCGGACATGGCAGAACAGTTGCATCTTGAGAGTTGACACAAACACTTCAACACCTGCACAGTCAAATATAAACCAATACAAAAGTCTACACCTCTGACACATGTTTAAAGGAGTTGACGACCCAATCCAATTGATAAAAGAAATGTGATGCAACTTTTGTCATCTTTCCTGCAGGGTAAGGCTGCTGTCACTGTGATCGTAATGCAGGATTGATGCAGATGTGGAGACTTGTATTATGGCTAAAGCTGCAACAGTATTTGATTTATTATTTTTGATCCTCATTTCACCAACAGTGTCCATGAACATCGAATTCCTATGAAATGACAGTAATTTGTACCTGTGCATGTGAGCGTATGTGTGTCTCTGTGTGAGTGTGTGTGTGTGTCTTTGGATGTGTGTGTTGGCACACTGCTCTGGCATTTAGAGGCTAATCAATGCCCTGCTGACTACCGCTGCTAATTGAAGGTTAGCAGATACCATCAGCATGACTCTCTCTCTCTCTCCCTCTCTCTCCCCCTCTCTCTCTGCCCTTCTCTCTTCCTGTCTTTGGTCAATAGAGCTGTATTTTTGTCCATCTCAAGAGCAGCATTATCCAACTCTTAGCACACACAACACATCAGCTTGCTCTCAGAGACACGTTTCTCTAGCTTTGCTCTGTGAATATGCCATATCTGCGTGCACACACACACACAGGCACACACACACTATACTAAATTAGTAACATTACACTGTTGCACTATTCTTCACAGATGATGCAAATGCAGTGTCGTTGCATTATCTGTTTAATACATGAATATTTCCATCAGCTGAAATTCCCTCTGGGGTTTGGTAGACAGCAGCATGATGCACAACATGAGAGTGATGCAACCAAAGTGTTACTTTACCCTCCCAAATCTCACACATCAGTGATTAATGCTAACAACAGATTGTGCCTCTTCAGTAGCACAGTCTGATTAATTTTATGTTTTGATAACTTTGATAACAATCAAGAATATGGTTAGGACATTATCCAAAAACTGTAATTTTAAATTAATTTATTCCTGTTTACATTCGAATGGCAGAATTAGAAATAACTGTTACTTAAAGATTTGAAATAATGTGCAATCGTTCTTGTTTTTGTTAATGTATTCCTGGAATCCAAACCACAGCTCTTCAACATCGTGTGTGTGTGTGACATGAGTTTGGGAAGATGCTGAACAAATGTTGCAGTTATATGGAGTCAGCTGCAGTCAGCAACGAGGACAGTGTCATGTCAACCTGACACAGTGTCTATGTGTGTGTGTTTGTGTGTTCTCACTGTAGCTGCAAGAGAAGGGAGCGCTCTAGGAGATTAATTCTGATGTCTGCTGTTGCCATGGTAACAAGGACACCTGAGCGGGGGGGGGAATGAAGGTGACGAGTGTTAATGTGGCAAAAAATTAAAAGGAGAGGAAGGTCAAGGGTTAGTGAGATAGATGAGAACAGAAAAAAAGATGATGCAGTAAGTGGAAAGGAGGACAAGGAGGCCAGCCCTCCATTTTGAATTGGAATGGTAAACAAAAAAATCATCTCTACTTCCTCCCCCTCTTTGTCGCTCCTCTCTTTCCCCGTCTTCTCTTCAGTCCTTCCCCTCACTCTTTCTTCTTCCCCCCTCTAATTCATCTTTCTTCAATTATTAACTTCATAAAAAGCTGCATCTGTCTGTTCATAAATAATTGAGCCTTAAATGGTGTGTGTGTGTGTGTGTGTGTGTGTAGAGGCATAAGACCCATTCCCCTGTGCACATGTGAGATTAAAAAGAAAACATCCATCTCTCCCTCCGCCCTGACCAGTTGTCCTGCTCTCTTTCCTCCCTCCTGAATTCCTGTCTTCTCTCTAACATCTCAGTCCCTCATTAGCTTTGCTTCATACCTTCATCTACCCATCCATGCATCTGTCTGCAACTTTTTATGTCCAGCTGCTGCTTCATCTCCATTCGTCCATTGCTAAACTCATTTTTGCCTCCTCTACCTCCTCCAAAGGAGAGAAAGAAAGAGAAAATTTAAAGTGATTGAAAATGTTGTAGTTTCAACACAGTATTTCAGAAGTAAATAATTTCTCTGGCTTGAAGCACACCTGTTTACTTATAAAGAAAAAATAATATGCAATAAATTTAAAGATGATGCATTTGCAACCGTCGTTGGTTCGATTCCAGCTGGTGACCTTTGTTGCATGTCATACCCCTCTTTCTCCTCTATTTCCTGTCTGCCTCTTCACTATAGCGGTCTAAGAAAGATTAAAAAAACGTACCTAAAGACGACGCATTCTTGGCAGTGTTGGACTATGGAAACTTTGAGACTTTGACAACAGTTTAAAAGACTAATTTAGTTGCCACACAAGATGAAAGTGTGGCGTCAGACCAGGGCTGAACGATTAATCGTTTCCACTGTATATCGAAATCACAATCTGAAAGAGTGCAACTTTCAAATATATACAAGCTATCATGACCACTGTCGCCCATAAATGTACTCGGCTGTGGCTAATTAACGCTAGCTCTGTGAGTTGGCAAAGCAACTCATTAATAAGGTCTGTGTGTACATTTAAGCTTGGCCAGCTTAAATCAAGATGGAGAAGCAAAAGAAGAAACACCACTCTATCATTTTTGGTGTGTGTCTTTCTGCTGTTCATGACAGACCAAGAGTGAGGACTCTTTTTCTATTTAACTGATCTAGGTGGTCGCCTCACTTCCATTTCACACAGCTAGCTAGCAGCTAGTGTGGTAGTTGTTGAGCGTAAATGATGGACAGCTGGTGTTGTCAGATTATCTCAGTTATACTTTTCATCATCATCATATCATCGTTTTCAGCTTACCACCTTAAATGCTCTAAATTGAGACCTCCAGGATTCAGGGCTGTGAAGCAGTCTGTCCTGTCAGTCTGTGAAGGTGCCTGTCAACCTTATCATTATGGGCTGTCAATCACATATCAAACCAGTGTCACATGTTACCAGCAGTTTGTCATTATAACCGTAAGTTAACTGGCAACTATGTAGCTGGTTTCAATAAATGAAACAGAACGTTTGAATGCCATGAATATATTATTTGGTTATGTTGAATAGCTCACATTTAAGTCCAGCCCTTCCTCAGTCTGACATTTGTTGTGAGTTTAGAATATCGTACAGTACATGTGTGCGTAGATACTTGGATCGAGGATTTAAGCTGCACTCAGCACTTTTCAAACAATCTGATGGAAGGGACTTAAGAGATAAACTCTTAAAGCTGTATTGATTATGTTGGATTTTCAACCCTGATGTTGGAGCATCCTTCCAGCATATGAACACATCACAGTAGAACAGTATTTTTTTTTTTCCCCCCACAGTTTCAACCTACAATCATGACTTCGAGGGCTTGGCTTTAAGATGCCTGCCCGACTCAGACGTCGAAGCTGTTGGATTGGTCCTAATTCCTCCTCAAAGGCCTCCCTCGCTCCCCCTCTCTAGCTCTTTTTGTGCTGCCATCTTAAGTGCTGCTTCTATTTATCAGCTAGTGGAGAAAAGGCTCAAAGGTGTGTGTGTGTGTGTGTGTGTGTGTGTGTGTGTTTGTGTGTTAGTCAATGACATAACATAGGCCCCAACGTGTCTGGACTTTTAACGGAAAGCGGGTTAGAGTCTCTTTCGCTCACCCTCTCAACCATTTTCATTGGTGTCCTCCCTCCCTCTTTCTCACTGTCTCTCTTCTTCTTTCTCCCTCTCTTTCATCTTTATCCTGTCCCTCTCTTTTCCCCTCCTCGTTGCCATCTCTCCTCCTCCTTTCCTCCCTCCTTCACTCCTCCCTCTCCGCTCAGTCGAAAATAGCAAGTTAGCGGTGGAATTAAATCAGTGCCAGGACAGCATTTTATTTCCTTGTGCACTCCTTAAACTCTAAGTTTGCCTAAGCGTTGTTTTAATTGCAACCATAAGTGTACCTCAGTTTGGATGTTTTTATATGTTTTTCAGTTTTTTATACTTAAAAAAAAGCATGTATTCTTTATACAGTATATATGCAGAATACAAAAACACACTCATGCACACACAGTGTATTTTCTACTGATCTATCCTGCTTTCTCAGCAGTGATGTTGTTTATTTAATTGACAGATCATGATGTTCTTTCTCTTACTGCTCTAGTGATAGTAATGGCTGCAGGACACAGAAAAATGCATCATATTATTATACATAGCACCATTGTTAGTGACAGCACAATCAATATTTAAGGCGTGTTAGTGTTTTGGTGCAGATCTGTTCAAACATGCAGCCCTGTACATAATTTTAAATATGTCTCCATCTTTTTCCTGCTTATCAGTATAACAGTAGTTATGTATATTTCATGCGATCCTTATCCTATTTGTCACTATCGGCCGATGTGCTCAATATTTGTCCAACAGTGAGATATCGGTTGATTTCCCCTCCAGAGTGAAATCTGTTATTTATTGTCATGTCTTTCTTGTTTATAATATTTCCCAATATTTTTTGAAAAAATCACATCAGCACTATATTATGTAAAGAGGTGAGAAGGAAATAAGGAAAGAGGTAGAGTGACTGAGATGCAGGGTAAAAATGATGGAGTGGGAAGCTTTTGCCAGCTCAAGAAAAAGACATCTACTTTAAAACAGTAATTTGTTTGCGGTGAAGTCAATTAATTTCAATTGAATCACCATGATCAGTGAATTCGGGGGCGCAGTAAATCTGTCTAAAAATGTCTTGCTAACAAGCTTGTTACTTCAGAGAGCTTTTTTCTCCTTAAATAACTCTTTATTGAATTAAATGATGTACGACCCTATGACCAAAAAACCAGGGGGGAGTGAACGGCAGAGATAGATAAATAATTTATGGATTTTTTTAATGTTACTCTTTCAGTTTTATGCTCACGTTGTTTCTCTCAGTACATGTATATTACACACAGGGCTTGTAACAGTCACTGTGCAGCTGAAGTCCTTGGTATGGGAGATAAAGACCGAACTGGAGGCTGTTGTGATAAAGATGGTGACACGCAGAGGAAGTGCTGCAGGATGAAGAAAACGAAAGCAAGACTTAATGTCTGTATGGTCTGATGTGTTCTTTGTGAGTTCACTGCTATAGTGAGTCCTGTATGAGTTCTGCCATGCATACAGTAATATGCCTCAGCACACCCTCTGTGTGTGTGTGCGGTGGAGCTGTTCTCTGTCAAATAACTGATTCTCTTCACTATTCTTCAGTCTTCTAACAGAGAGAAGGGAGAGGGGGGGCAGCTTGAATAGACCAGAGTAATGGGCTGAGTGGTGAGAGAGAGAGAGAGAAAGAGAGAGAGGGAAATGGGGGGTGGACAATATTTGGCGTGTGTGTGTGTGCGCGCGCATGTGTGTGGCCAATGAGGTTGGATGTTGCGTACCCCTGTGTATGTGTGTGTGTGTGAGAGAGAGACAGTTGTGGGTGCATAAGTCATAAAAATGCTGGCACTCGTCTAGCTCTACCACTCACCCAACCATGATAAAACTGTGCAGTGTTAGAGTGTGTGTGTGTGTGTGTGTGTGTGTGTGTGTGTGTGTGTGTTTCAGCACCCCGTGGGCAGAACTTTTTGCAGTACAAGACTAGAAAGCAGCAGTGATTCTGCCTGGCTGACTGGACGCTTTAACCATACACACACACACACACACACACACACACACACTTTTGTTTCACTATCCCAGTGGGGGACAGTTATTGACATAATGCTTTCCCTAGCCCCTTAACCTAACCTTAACCATCACAACTAAATGCCTAACCTTAACCCTTAACCTAACCCTAACCTAATTGTAACTTGTACCCTAAAACCAAGTCCCCAGTTTTTGTCCCCATGGTGACACAAGTCCCCATGGGTTAGTGTGCATTCAGGTTAAAGTCCCCACCGGGATATAAGAACATGAAACACACACAGCAGAGAAGGCACAGACAGTACTACTACAGTCAGGCCTGATGCTTCACTGAACTAAAAATAATGACAGTCCACACAAACAAACACTCAAATACAGGGAAGCTTGATGAGTCCAGCCTAGATATGCCTGTGTATGTCTGTGAATCATCTATCAGTGAATAGAGGTGTGTCGACTGTGTGTGTGTGTTCGTGTGCATCATCCCATCTGATTTGCCCTTCGAAAACCTTTAACAGCAGCTTTTTTTGTGTGTGTGTGTCTTGTTTAATAGTAGAGCTTCAATATTAGTCTCCAAGCTCTAAGCTTGTCATTTGGAGAGGTTTTCTGTGAACTTTCAAACCATATCTCTATGGTTAATTTTGTATGCTGACAAGTACATGTATCACCATTGTTCACTTTGGACAATTTTATAAGTTTGACATTGTATTATTAATGTGATTATTAAAAAGTGAGTGTATAGCAAGTGATGATGACAAATGAATAGGGGATAGGGTAAAATTAACTCCAGGGAGCTCCTCCCAGAGGCTTAAGTCTCTGGCACTAATTTCAATTTATGTCATGGGCTCTCACTTCTTTGTTAAAATCCAACAATGTCATTCCTGACTACTGAATACTGGCTTTGAACTTATCCCCCTCACCAGATATTAAAATTTGCTTGAGTCTGTTTGATATTCTCTTTTAAGGTCTGGTCACATCAGAAAGTGGCTCAGTGAGATTCATCCACTAGCGGTGCTAGAGACAGGTTGACGTAGCGACTATTCGCAGGTTAGTTAACTAACTAGCTGTTAACATGCTAGCAGGCCAGGAACATGCTAGCTCTAGTCAGTAACAATAGCTCTTTGAGCTACTTTCTATTTTCTCTGTACCATGTAATTTACTCCTCCCTTGCATTTTGTTCTAAGGATTGTACATTGAATTTCATTTAATTCATTCAATTAAGAGTTACGGAAGGGGGAAAAAAGCTAGTTTATTAATTAGCTAGTTTGCCAACTATTAGTTAACAAGCTTGTTAGCTCACTAATGACTTGCTAACGGTACAATAGGTTCACACGGTTAATATAATATAATTGTACCATTGACTCCTGTCTGTCTGCAAATCACTGTTCTTTTGTGGAGCAGTGTATACTCTGACCGAGGAGGTTAAATAAAAGAAGATGATGCAACACAGATAATAAGCTACGATAGCTTCCTCCATTTTAGACTCTTTCAGCACTGTCAAGACCATTTGCTATTGGTTGACAGCTCAAATTCAAGTGTCAAATTTCACCAAAGTTGAACTCAACATACAACGTAGAACAACGTTGTACAAATATTTGTGCAGATTTACTTTGCCCCCGCGAAGGGTTAGGGTTAGTTACCCAAAACTGATTTCACCATTTTAAATACTTGTATAATCAGGAAAGCTTTTCAGTACCAGCCTGTATAAGGCAGGAACATTATTCAGACAAGAAAGAGAACACTATTAATGATCATGAAAATGCATGTGTATTTGAAGAAGGGGTTATTTTCGCTCGGCTGTTTGTGTGTGTGTGTGTGTGTGTGTGTGTGTGTGTGTGTGTGTAGCTGTGAAAATAAGATAATCTAATTCAACAACTCTTATCTCGAATGGCCACAACACCTGAAATGCCTACACACACACACACACACACACACACACACACACACACACACACACACACACACACACACACACACTGTTATATGTTTAAGTGTTTGTGTGTGTGTGTGTGTGTGTACTTCTACTTGCTACAAAGTGAGGACTGAAGCATGTTTTTTTTACCTACAGAGTGAGGGCATTTTTGGAAAGTGAGGACATTTTGGCCGGTCCTCACAACTTCAAAGGGCTGTTTGAAGGTTAAGACTTGGTTTTAAGGGTTAGGGTAGAATTAGGTTATGGTTAGGGTGAGGTTAGGGTTAGGAATTTAGTTGTGATGGTAAGGGGCTAGGGAATGCATTATGTCAATGACGGTCCTCACAAAGATAGAAGTACAAGGGTGTGTGTCTGTGTCTCAATCCTATGATGTGAGATATGGGATGAGGTTTCTTCTTTTCCTCTCTTTTCTCTGGGTGTCTTACCATTCAGTTTTCTATAAGCCCCTTTGCCAGTCTCTAGGATACCAACCAGTTACCGTAGCAACCAGGCTAGCCGGCCACCTCAATGGAACACGCAGCCATGCGGTCACCTGACCACTTATCTTTCACATGATTGGACGCTGTGTTTTGTTTGGCCTCTCTCCTCTCATTTTCATACACTTACTCTATTTTCCCTCTTCTCCTTTTCTCCACCTTCCCTCTGTATCTCTCCGTCCCTTCCCCCTCTTCTTCTGTCTCACTCTCGCTTAGCAAACACAAGGATTGTATTACATCAGCATGGTGCTACAGTCACAGCATGGATTCACGTTTGATACTTCTGCTTTGATGGGCTGTATGTAAGGAAAATGTGTTTTGCATTAGGATCCAGCTAAGGAGCATTAGCTGAAATTCAGCATTTCTAGACTGGGACCATTTACAATAAATAGATAAAAATCATTGGAATGTAACAACCTTCTAAATGTATGAAGATGTATTGTCTTGTCATTTTACTGAGGCACATGGAATTTTCTTTGTTGTTTGTTTTACATTTTCAGAGCAATCATCACCCTGAATCTGTTGTCTCTTTTGGTACATTCATTTCAACACAACTGCAGACACAATAAGCTACTCTGTGCAACCTTTTAAGATTGTTACTCTTTTCAACAAAGCAGTGCTGCTCTTGACCCACCATCACAGATGATCTTGTGACTCCCTGGTGTTCATGACCTGCAGGTTGAGATCAACTGATTGCCACAGCTCTGAAGTGTGTACAACAGTTTTTTTTGTTTAGTTTTTTTGTTGTTGTTTTTGTTGTTGTCTGGGACTGCAACTAGCAATTATATTCATTATTGATTGATCTGCCGGATATTTTAATCATTTTTGTTTATAAATGTCAGAAAATCTTCATATTCCCTGTTTTATCTAACCATTACTCCAAAACCCAAAGATTTTTCAATTTACTATTATATATGACACAGAAAAGGACAAGTCCCCACGTTTGAGAAGCTCTCTATCAATTTACTAATCGATGAATCGACTTATTGTTTCTATTTTTGTGTTATAATGTTGGATGTCTGGCTGAAAATTGAGTAATATGGGTTAGTCGTGGAATGGTGGAACAAGTAAAAAATCTAAATAAATCTAAACTTTAATTTGTTTAACTCATAATTGGATGTTAAATCTGCCATCTGAAAACATAATGGTAGAGCCCAATCATTTATTGACAAATTCAAACTTGTCAAAGTGTCTATTTTTCTTAAAGGTAATTTAACAGATCATATTTTACAATATCCTCCATTTATTCCGTCAATGTCTAGCAAAATTCTAGCATCAGATGCAGAGCAGCCCAGTCGTGCTTATCCTGAGCAGCTTCTTCCTCCTACTCCTATGGTCCCCAAGCTATCCCAGGCCTGCTGGGAAATGAAGTCCTTTTCCAGTATTTCATTTAATTTTTCCAGAAGTCTGTTTCCAAGTTGCTCATGCCTTGAACAGCTTTAAAGGGAAGTGCCTAGAGGGCATTCTATTACTATCACGTCACACAGGAGAAGAAGTACTAATAGAATAGAAATAGACATTTATTATTATGTCTATTTCTATTCTATTAGTACTTCTTCTCCTGTGCGATGTGATAGTAAGCAGCTGTAACAAAGAGTTTCCCCTAGGGGATCAATAAAGTATTTCTGATTCTTATTCTGATTCTTAACCTTAAACCGCCTCAGCTACCTCCAGTCACTATGAAGTAGTTTGGTACTTACTTCCCCTTGTATCACCAAACTCGGTTTATTGAATGAAAACTGAATGGTAAATTGAAAGCAGCCAGTGTGCCAATCTGACAAACCTTGCAATAAAACCACAAAAAATGACTCCACATAGGGCTGCTGCCTCCCCATCTGGATGGAGCAGGTCACTCTTTTCCAGGAGAGACTCTTGGCCCGAGATCTCAGTTTCTAATCCTCATTCCATCTTCATTACACTGAAAGACACTGGAGATCACGGTGTGATGTAGCCAGACAGCAGATATGCCTGGTTAATGTCACCAAACAAAGCTCTCTGGAAAGACCTTAGCTTTGCTTTGATATCTTGCCCATAAATATCAAAAAAAGGCACATCCCAGTTTCTCCGTGTCATGCCTAATTTAAATATGCTTTCTTTAAGAATGCAAACATTGTCCTTTTTCAAGAGCTAGTGTACAGGAACCAAATGGCTTGCAGCACTGCCGCACAACACAGGTGATAAACAAACATCATGATTAAAGAATCCACACTACTGGAATGGATGACAGCAGGGCACTAATATACACACATGGGCAGCAATACAAACGTCTACAATGTGTATAATTAGCCTGCTCAGCTGCCCCTGAGCCAACACCCAAACATAGGAACTACTTGTTATCCTAAATATTGCAGCTCTTCACTTGTTTATCTTTGCTTTATATAACAGCTCTCATAGTCTCCCATGTGCAGACAGAAACATGGGAATCTATTCTACAATGTCTGAAGTACAGAGGTGTGCTGGGTTTGATTCTATCTCTATTAGCTCCCGGTTTTCCAAGGGTCAATCAAGCAGCATTCTTTTAATGTTTCATCTGGGTTCATTTAATATTCACCGTATGTTGGTGAATGTCAGTATGGTGTGTGTGTGTGTGCTTCACCAGTAGACTTTGAGGACAAGGTATGTTTGGAAAGAGGAGTGGTGACAGCTCACTGTTGGATCTAAGTATAGATGAAGTGTGAGAAGAAAGAGACAGTGAGTGACAGAGAGGCAGATTGGACGAGAGACTGACACTCCAAAGACACAACAAGAGAGAAGAGCTCAGAGCACAAAGGGTGATAGTTAAAGAGAGAGAAAGAGGGAGGGGAGTTTGCTTGTAAAAGAAAATCAGAGGTGGGAAAACAAAGAAACAGATATGGAGAGAATCTCAAGATTTATTGATCCCTGTGAGGAAATCAGGTTGTTTTAGCAAAGAAGAATCACTGGGGGGGAAGTCAAATATAATACAAAGATAAAACAGAATAAATAAGCAATGCAAGCTATAAACTGAAAGGGGAAAGTAATGAAAATAATTTTTCAACCCATCTTAAGGCGACTTGAAAGGATGGGATCACCTACTGTACAAGTGTGGATTAACTTGCAATGACTGTCTTCATTGCTTACTGTATATTTAGATATGACATAGTGTAAAATGTAATGTTTGTAGTTAAAATCACAGAGCCTAAAAACTCAACACTAAACCTTCCAGTTTAATGAACTCTTGTGCATTTTGTATGTATTCTTTATCATATCATGTGTGATGCTACCACTTTTTTTTAACACAAGAAAACAAGCGACCAGTCTTTTACTCACACAAAGGAAAGAGTGCAGTGATGTGTTGCGGAATAAAGAATTAAAAACAGAAAGAGAGGACAACAGAAATGGGAAAGAACAATATGGCAAAACAGAGAACCCGAGAGAACATAAGAGAGCCAGCAAGCCAACAGATATTCCACTTCAGTTTTGTGGGTCCAGCAGAGAGATCTTTAATAAAAAGTGCCAGGCCGGCACAGGTAGGAACAGACGGTTAGGGGGAGAGAGAAATACTGTTGTTGGCCTTTTTTTAAAGAATGGCTGTTGACAAAGACAGATGGAGGTCCTGATGTGTGTAGGTATTTTCAGGGAGTGTATTTATGCCATCTATTGATCCTGCTTTAACATCCTTAGTGTAAGAGCTTCCTGCTTTCTTACAGTGCAGACGCTCTGCTGCTTGCTCTTGCCTCTGCTAGCATTCTTTTGCTGATATTCTTGTTTTTTCTGCTAGAAATTATGAGCAGCGCCTCCTGGATACTTATAAATCATTGGGACTGTAATTTATTTAGATAAAGTAAGCTATTGGCATATCTTCAGCACTTTTATGACCTCCTCAGTACTACGTGAGTGCGCCCTACGAACAGCACAAGCCTGTACTACAGTGACTGGATACTTAGCTAAAGCTAATTAGCAGCAAGATGCCTCCCTTCTCCATGGACGACTTCCACAAACTTCTACAGAAAATTGCACTGCTGGAAACCAACCAACTCTGCGAAACAACAACCAAGTGTGCAACTGGGGAACAAATTTGCTCCACTATTGCAGGACCCTAGATCTCTGTCTGATGACCTGGATAACCTCTCATCTTCACACAGCAGGGTAAAGACTGAGAGTAAATCAGAATGTAAAAGGCTACAGGGAAAGCTAACAACTGGGCCTCAAACTCTGATTGTGGGTGATCTCGCTGTAAAAGATGCAAGAAGCATGTGCAGTGAGAACACCAAAATACTCTGCTTTCCCAACGATTTGGTCTCTGACTTGACAGAAAGAATCCTGTATATCGTGGCTGCACACCCAAATGTGGAAAATATCATACTGCACAAAGGGACCAATGATGTTGTGAAACAACAGTCTGAAGTGCTTAACAGGGACTTTATTGATCTGTTGAACATAGTCAGCTCTCTGAATGCTAAGGTGTTTATCAGTGGCCCTCTACCACCAGTCAGAAGAGGAGTTGAGAGATTCAGCAGATTGTTGGCATTGAACATGGCTCTCAGCTGCATGCGCCGTCCATTCAGTGCACTTTATTGACAATTTCAACTTTTTCTGGGACCATAGACCTCTTTTTAAGGAAGATTGACTCTCTCTGAAGAGAGCTTTAATCATCAGAGCCAAGAGGAAGAGTCTCCACCTACCTCACCAACAACCACTGGTGAGGATTCAACTTCTTCACCTACCCAAACCCCACACTGACCGAATGGGAAAATTCAGTGGGACTTTCTGGCACAGTATTAAACTGGTTTGAATCCTACTTAAAAGACAGGGACTACTTTGTGTCTATAGGTAATTACACATCTGAGCGGACAAAAAAGGCTCCATTCTGGGGCCTCTTTTGTTTAACATCTACATATTCCCACTATTATTCCCATTATGGGAAACAACAAAATATGTCACCAGTGGACTATGGTCCAATACAAGCACTGAGTAAGTGTATTGAACAAATCAATGATTGCATGCGGCAGAATTTTCTTCATTTAAACAAAGATAAAACTGAAGTCATTGTTTTTGGAGCCAAGGAGGAACGATAAAAAGTCAGCACTCAACTTCAGTCAGTAATGCTAAAAACCACAAACCAAGCCAGAAATCTGATTCAGAACGCTGCTGCTCGCGTCCTCACTTAGACCAAGAAAGTGGATCACATGACTCCAGTTCTGAAGTCTTTACACTGACTTCCTGTCAAAGAATTGATATCAAAATACTACTGTTGGTTTATAAAGCACTGAATGGTTTAGGGCCAAAGTACATCTCTGATCTTCTGCTACGTTATGAACCATCCAGACCTCTCAGGTCGTCTGGGACAGGTCTGCTTTGTGTCCCCAGAGTCAAAACTAAACATGGAGAAGCAGCCTTTAGTTTTTATGCACCACATATCTGGAACAAACTCCCAGAAAACTGCAGGTCTTCTGCAACTCTCAGTTCTTTTCAATCAAGGCTGAAGACTTTTCTGTTTGCCGCTGCCTTTTATTAAGTCGAATAATGATTAATTTCCTACACTGCACTTTTACTCTCCTGTTTTATCTTGTTTTTATTTTCTTTTTTATTGCCTTGCCTTGCCTTAGTGTACAAACTCGTTAATTTTCCTCTCATGACCCATTTCTCACTGTCATGCAGTAATTACATTGGGTGTGGCAGGAGGGTTTATGTCATGAGAATTGCAGGTAAAATGATTAATTTAATATGCTCAGTTAATGTTTGATTGAGTGCGTGTGTGTAAAAACAAAACTGCAACAGATGTGATTGGTTGGTGTCTGGGATGCAGCTTGTATCTTGGTGAGTGTGTTGTTGATCTAGGTGTGTTGATGGGCACACACACATTTAAGCTGAAACTGAATGAAGCATTGCACACCTTTTGTTTAAACTACAGAGCAGCTGCAAAGGATCGCACCCCTTTTAAATTAGGAATATGGGATGTTGGGGGGGGGTGTATGTGTGTTAGTGGATATGTGCAGGTGTGACAGACCATACCAGAATACCATCTCCATAGCAACATACCTCTACATAGCTACTAACTTTGCACTTATAAATCTCTTTTTTTCATTCATCTTTGTGTTTGTAGGAATAAAATTAAACCAGTTTTTTTGTGTTAACCGATTGCGGGACTTTTTGGTCGAGGAGCTATGACTCATATTCAAAGATGGCTTTATTTTCCTCGCGGCTTGATATCATCTAAAAATAAAACTTTGCAGAGCCTCAACTGATTATGATGAATCCAGTTTATAGATTCTGTCAGCCAAACGCAAAGTTAATAACTGATATCCAGAGAAAAAACACCACGCACTCGGTCAAGTCCAAGATAGCACTAAGTTTTCCGACACTTGTTGTTGTTAGCTACTGTTTGTTACATTTGGCTACTCACCAAAATGTATCTTGGGCGATTCCAGCCTACTGGAACAGGTATCAGCCAGATCGACTGAGCTTCGGCCAAAGAGAGCTTCTGTGGACCCTCGTTGAAGAAATACCAACCACCCTGTGCAGTGGGCGCTGGGAACCCCCAAATATCTTAAAGGTTTAGTTTTTTTAACAGTGCTGCAGTGTGCAGGCAGGACGTGAATGTTGTATCGATAAATTACAGAACCCTTTCACCCAGGGAAATCCTGATGAAGCTATTTGAGAAAATATGGTTTTCTGGCCTTTAATTTATCATGTTCAGCTCTAGTTTAAACATTGTGATAATCCTTATACCATTTTGATACAGCTATTGCTGGTATAGACCCCTTCCGCTTAGCTGGCTACAGAAATATGAATCAGTAAATAATGAGTAAACTGGTGGCTCGGTCTTTTCAAAACAACTATCAAATGAACAGTGAATAAACACAGCCAGCAAAGATGATCCCTGTCAAATTAAAAATCTGGGATTTCAGAACAGACGTAAGAGCCCAAATGTGTGAACACATGGAGACCTATCACTGTATTGTACTCCACAGTAGGTGGAGACAGACAGTGCCCTCATGAATATACTGTCCTGCATCTCTGTGCAAAAGCAGGAACAAAGGTTTTTGTATTTGATTGATTGATTTTATTTTATTTTTTTTTACTGCGCTCTCTGGCTCCTGTTGACTAAGTGTATTTTAACGATCCACTCATATAACAGCACACACTGTACATGCCCCATATCCGCCTTCTCTGTGTATGTGTGTGTGGGCTGTCTTGGGTGTGGTTGCAGGATACCCTGTGAGGGTTGCAACGGAAGCTCCACTGGAGCAAAGCATGGACCACACACAGACATATATACATATGTGTGTGTGTGTGTCTGCGTATGTGTGTGTTAGTGCTCCATTGGGGCAGTCTACAGGAGGCCTGAACAACAGTTTAATATTTCATCACTTCCATTATTCAGCAACTGCTACAGAGAGGGAGGGAGTGGGAGAGACCAAGCGAGAGACAGAGATGGTGGAAGAGAGGGTGAAGGAGGCGGTGTGTGTGTACCTCAAGCTAGTGAGATACTTTGGCAGGACATCTGACATCTACTGTATGTCAATAACATGAGTTGAATTGAATTGATTGAAATGCAAAAATGAAGCAGAAAATGATTTTGAACTCTTTGTATATTGAGAGGAAAATAGAAGAGGGAGGATAGGATCAAGAGAGGAGAGGTGGAGTCGTAAGTGGAGCTGGAGAGGAAAAGTAAAAAAGCGAAAGGGATGGAGGGATAGATGAAGGAAAGGGAAGGATGGTGCTGGAGGAGGAGGGTGCGGCAGAATGGATGGGAAGGGCAAGGGAGAGAATCAGAGACAAGACTGCATTCCTGGGAAATGAGAATGGTCACCATGGCAACTGCAGCTGAGAGTCACATGATGGAGAGAGAGAGAGAGAGAGGGAGAGAGAGAGAAAAAAGGGAGACGGAGCGAGAGGGTGGGGAGTGCCCGCAGACAATAGAGGAGAGAAGAGGAAAGACATGGTAATGAGGTGAAATAATAAAGAGGTGGAGAAAGAGAAGAGTGATAAACGATAAGAGTACAGGTAAAGTCACTCGTGGGAGTGTGTATTTACCTTTTATGTTTTTTTTCTGTAGGCCAGTGGATTTCAGTGACGTCATGTGAGGTTTGGAGGAGGAATGATAAAGGTTAGACTATGAGAGACAAGAGGGGACAGAAAGAGAGAGAGGAGGTGTGACTGACAAGAAAGACTGAAGAAGACGATTGAAAGAGAACTCAAGTCCAAAAATAGGACAGAGAAGGGGAGGGATGGGAGAGAAAAAGAGCCAGAGAAAGGGGAGTGAGAACAGATTGTTGATAGAGAATGCCAGCCATGTTTTTTCTCAGAGATATCTGATGGCTGATGATTCACTGTGACGTCAGCAACACACACACAAACACACTCTTGCAAAGTACATTTTTTATTGTCTGTTGTTACATTGTCATCATGTTTCTGTTTTGCCTGTTTTATTTGTGCATTGTTCTGTCTTATACATAGAGTTTCTGTTTTTTTTATACATGTTAACTTAATAACTAATGTGATTTTCATGTTGCCTAGAACATCTGGCCTGGGCCATCAGATGAAAATGAACTTTCTTGACTAACTCTGGCCCAGTTTTACTCTATTAATCAACAGTTGTTATAAAATATGATATACTAACTAACCCACAACCACACAAAGCAAGTTCAGTGTACAGTGCGTGCATGACTGTGTAGCAGCTCAACAGGTGTATAGTCCTTAAGTGCACTGGCCTTTGTGGATCTGAAATTGGTTTCTTTTGATTTCTTAAAATTGATTGTATGTCCTTTCCCATGTGGAAAATCTCTGGACAATCTAAGTTGAGCCTCATAATTTGGTCACTTTATCGGCCTAGCTCTGTGGTGTTTCAACTGTACAGATTTTAGCTAAGCTAGCTACCAACGGACACACCAGCTGTGTGTGTGTGTGTGTGTGTGTGTGTGTGTGTGTGTTCAGCTCAGCTCAGCCTGTGACTCAAGTCACCAGAAACTCTGGTTCTTTCTGTTATTTTGCTGCAGTCTCCTTTTTCCTTTCGACGTACATTAATGACTCATAAAGTCTCGCAATATGTGTGAATTTTTTAGCGCGAGTAAAAACATTTTGAACTTGCGCGGACACTCTAAAATTTGCCTGTGTCTGAACACGCAGTAAGTCATATGTTCCTTTCATAAAATGGAGTGAAAGTCACTTAAGTAAAAAACTATACACACTCCACACACACTTACTATAAAGTAGTACACACTGACAACAATAAGAAAACTGAGTATACCAAAATGTAAACGTGAGAGAAGCGGTATTTTCATGACATTGTTCAATGTTTAATTGTAGTTAGCCCGTGAAGGCGTCCTGAGGTCTGTTATTTCTGAAAAACACACTTAATTTTGTTGATTTATAGCGTGCCATACCTTGTGCCAATCCACATCACTCCTTTGTTACTGCAGATGGCCCTAAATTCTGTTTTGTTGGAATTTGTTGGGTCTCTGTAAATAATATTATAAAGAGTACGGTCTAGACCTGCTCTATAGGAAAAGTGCAATGAGATAACTTCTGTTATGAATTGGCGCTATATAAATAAAATTGAATTAAATTACTCAAGCTTGTAATAAAATGATTTAAAGCCGTTGATAAATGGCAGTACAACAAATGGTTTAATACATAAAAATCTGCTCCCTTAAGGGCAGATACAAGATAAGATGCATCTACTTTACGGCTGCTTTGCTTACATAAATGTTTGTAAGCAAACTTCAGTTTAACTTCAAAATTTAGTGCATTTTTATGCAGTCAATTAATCTGATTATTGTCAGCTTCCTGCAGCAACTTGATTTCTTAAACATGATGTAAAGGAGGAACCTGGTTTCCTTCATTGGTTAGGGGATTAAAAAAAAAACAGCTAGCACAGCTACATGGCAGCTGCCTTGACAGTGTTTTATACACATATTCCAGATGGATCTAGTTGTGTCTCCCTAGATAAGAGTGGGTAATTTATATTGGGCAGAGGTTAAAAGATATTTACTGTCCTTGTTTTCTTGACAACTGCAACCTGACTGTGTGTGTGCGTGCATGTGTAGAAATTTGAGTCGAGTACAGAGATGGCTGGGGGAAAAGGAGCATTTCCACTGTGCTTGTCTGAACAGTCCATTACTATCACACAAGCTCAAACACACACATACACACCCGAATACTGACCCTGTGCCTTCCAATATGTGTGTTAAAACAGTGTCCTTGGCTTGGGCTGTGGGTTTTAAGTGTGTCTGTGGCCCACTGCCCAGCGCTTTAAACTGGAACACACTCTGGACACAGACACATTTACACACAAACAGAAAACAGGCTCAGTTTCTTCTCGCGCTGTCCCTCATTCATAACAACACACAAACGCTCTCATTCCATATCATGCATTGTGTGGCTGCTGACAGAGGGGACAGAGCATCAGTAGCACAGAGGAAGCTGGAACAGAGCGTTACCCCACGCTGAAACACAATTACATCAAATCATATCCTTTCGAGTGGGATCATCACCTAGTAGAGGACGACAGATGGAGAGTGTTTGAAAAAGAGCATGTTCGGGGTGTCATGGTGTCTCAACAGGCCAAACAGCAGACCATGGACTTGGGTTTAAATGTGGCTCATGGACATTGTCACTGCCGTAGCTCTTTTTTCAAAGACAGTAGTGGCCGCAGTGTCAGAGGGCAAATGAATCACATCCAGCCCCTTTCATGTCAATCTGACAAAGCAGTTCGCCACATAGTGTTATACTGAGCCTAAGAATTGTGAGATAGTCGAAATGCACTTTGGCCTCTGTTTTCCTGAAATAGGATGCAAACGTAAGCAAAATCTCCAGGCAAAGACAAATGGGGATGACCAGCAAATGTTTTGCAACTTTGGTGACCACAGGCATTGCCGCAAACCAGGCGCAACCAGGCCCAGCTAGGTGCAATGGAATACATTATTAGTAGAAGGAATACAGAATCAGCAGGTGGAAACGGAGGGAGAGAGGCTGAGGTCTCTGATAGAGAAAAAACACACAACACTCCAGATATAATATACGTCGCCCCAAATATGCTGTCAATGGTAGAATAAACAGGCAGTTGATGTTCATTGGTGCAGCAGGTGCTGGGTTATCTGCATGGCTGGATATAGTTGGTCAAACAATTAAAGGTTCAGTAGGTAACTTTAGTTAAAATAACTTTTTGGGATATTTGCTGAAACTCACTATATCATGACAGTAGTACATGAGACAGATGATCAGTGAAAAAATCAGGTTCCTAATGTCATTTGCAAGAATCCACCGCGCCTGAACGAAAACAACCAATCAGAGCAAAGAGGAGTCTCTAACGCAGTGTCAATCACTGCTCTTGCACATACAGCGCGGCTATTACTGAGTCAAGCTAAATATCTTCAGTGCAAGGATTTTTTTTTTTTTTTTTTTTTTTTTTTTTTTTTTTTTGCAAATGATGGCTGAGAAACAAACACCAGCAATGAAAAAACTGCCCGTCCTTCCTCCTTCCGGCTCATTATGTTCTATGCCATGGCAAATAAACTAAAAATTAAACAGCCTTTATATCTTTAAACAAACAAGTGCAAAATTTAAATTTGTATTCATTCTTTATATAACCTGGAAGGTCCCATTGAGACACAGTATCTCTTCTGCCAGGGAGTCCTGGTCAAGATGGACAGCAAAATTAAAATAACAAGATTCAATATAAAAGTACAGACTACATTACATTACAAAAACATACCAAAACTCAACAGGTTTGGAGATTTGCTAGTTAGTGTTTAGAAAAACACACATGGTCAGTTATCATTAAATCCCAGTGTCTCATCAGAAGATTTAAATAATGAATGAAGGTAGGTATCCACACTGTGCCAGCTGTGGGTAAAGTAAGCAGGATTTTGGAGAGGTGTGTGTCATGGAGTTGGTTCTGAGGAGAAGTAAAAACAAGTGAACATAATCCACTAAAAACATGGAGGGTGTTTCTGCCTCCGCAATCTGCACGTATCAGTGCATTTTTATTTATTGTTATCATTTATAATCTCTTGCTGTTGTGCGCCCCAACAGTATCCTGTGTCCTGAGCTTTTGTTTTCACTCCCCAGCAGCTGAGCCTATATTTAATTATGGGTCAGGTCAGGTTTTTTTATTAATGGGTTGGGAATTGATTTAGAGATAATTTCAGGCAACGGAGTATTGAGCTTTGCTGGTGTGGAGTGGGTACAGGTTTGCCACAACTGCAAACATGGTTGGAAGTGAAAAAACCTCTTGACATGACAAAAAATATTTTGACAGATATTTTGTGATTTTGGAGAGGTCTGTGTGCCTGCTTCTCTGCCAGCTAAATCCACAAAAATTGCCCTGCGTCTGCAGTAAGAGGTGGTCTGAGCAGGTTTTACAGGCAAACACAATTTCGCACCAAAATGAGCACCAAAATTGCACTGCCTAAACAGCATAAACACCACCACAGCACACCTCCTTCGTTTGGTGCCAGGCGCAAAAAAAAAAGACAATTGCATAAAAACTGTCATTGTCATAGAGCTGGCTTTGCGTCTGCGTCTCTTTTTCTCCCTCTCCAGCGCACACACAGAAGACCGCAGACCAAAAACCTTTATTCTTAGGTTGTTTTATTAATCCCATTTATAAGACATGTTGTTGTCCTCTAAATCTCGTTTCAGCGTTGTCTACTTCGCCTTGATTAGAAGAGAGGAAGAGATGGAGGGTGAAGGGCTGATAGAAAGTGGTTGTAGAAAATAATTAACCTTGTTTATTGTCAAGCAGTACACAAGTGGATTTATTTATGTAGCCAAGCCACAGAAATATACAAGTCCTATAAAACATACTGTACCTCCTCAGCTGAACACTGTCACACTTTCCTTCCACAAAATGATCAATGGCAAGTAAGTGAAACTAATTATAGTTACTGCCCTCACTAAACCGAGGTTACACAAAGAAGAGCTATCCGATATGAACTCATTGCTGATCGGTATGAGCATAACTGTCAGCTAATAAGTAACAGGAAATGTCAGTGTAGAAACGCCAAAGATGTGTTTGAGGCCATTTAGAAAAAGTGGCATTGAATAGTTATTCCACCAGAGAGCACCAACAAGTAAATTTCCCTAGGGACGGCGATGTTGGTCTGCCGGTCAGTCCACCAATTTGGTCCAAACTGAAATATTTCATCAACAACTGGATGTAGTACCCTGACATTTGGTTCAGACATTCATGTTCCCTCAAGATGAACTGTAATAACTTTGGTGATCCCTTCACTTTTCTTCTTTTTTGTCCAATACTTTGGTTTATTAGCAAATACTTACAAAACTAATGACATTCCCATCAGCCTCAGCTGTACTTTGTGTTTAGTGCTAATTAGAAAATGTTAAACTAAGATGGTGAACCTGGTAAATATTACCTGCTAAACATCAGCCTGTTAGCGTCGTCAGTGTGAGCATATTAGCATGCTGACGTTAGCATTTAGCTCAGTGCTCCGCTGTGCCTAAATACAGCCTCACAGCCATGCTAGCATGGCTGTAGACTCTTAGTCTTGTTTGTTACATGATTATATTAAAAAATTAATATATAGTAATTTTATTACATTTTTAAAAACTCAAATATCTGTATCAGCCTTCAAAATTCCGTATTGGTCGAGCTCTAACACAAACCCTTGAGATATGTGACATCTCTCTCAAATATAAAAGGGAATTTGTTGATGTTTTTAGTTTGTAATATTTTAGAAATGATGATTACGATTGTGAAACAGATTATGTGGTCTAATCCTGCCCCTGCAGTGGACTAAATTAAATCATGGATTAAACAAAACTGCTTACAGAATCTGAGGCCCTGTGCCCTAACAATACTACCATTTGTGATTACTTGAACAGTTTATTATATAGACATTTATATAAATATCAAATACAACCATTTTTTATATGGTATAAATGTATATACCTATATGAGAAAACTTAAAAGCCGAGTGCAGTTACAACCTAAAGCCTCAGTTGGACCATGCTCCTGAGGTTTCCTCTCATCTTGTCTAGTGCTGAGTGTGAGCAGAGTCAGTCTGATTCCAGGTCTTGTGGATTAAACTAGCAGATTATTAAACAGGATGTGAGTGTAGTCAGTGGTTAAAGGAGGAGAGGGGGGGAGGACTTTCCAAGTGCACAGCTCTCAGTAAATGGTGAAGGTCAGAATAGGTGATGTTTGTCATGTATCTGTGTAACTCTCGAAATTGTCAGTTTGTTCTCTCTAATTACAAGTGTGTTGCGCTCACTTCAGCCTCTACAGTAGATGACACACACATGGATGGATGGATGTGTGTTGGGTGGATATACTGTATGTTGGGTATATAAGTGGCTATATAAATGGGTGGTGGGCATACTTATGTACTTTGCAGAGGGATGATTGGCTATAGATCGGACACGATAACAGATGTGAAAGGTCCTAAAGTAAGTGCTCTGATTGGCTATTGAATGGAGGAACCGAGGTAAGGAAGGAGAAAAAGGAACAGATGCAGAGGATGTGGGAGGGCTGATGGTGATGACAATAGTGGTGATGATGATGGCACAGATGATTGCCTATTTGCTGTCCAAGCGGAGATGTAGAGCAGGCAAACCGATAGCAAGTGTGTCATTAGACTTGCCACACACACACACCCACATGCATCCAATACATTCATAAAGTCTCTCATCAACTTAAAGTCAAACTAAGACAAAAGCTAGGTATTACAAGTCATAAACTCAAAAACTCTTCTTTTTGTTTATGTGCAAGAAAACATTTTGCTGTATGCTAATTTAATCATGAATTTAATCAAAACAAATTCAGTTCATTAAATACATTTTTGAAAAAAGTATTATTACAAATAAGTATTCATAACTATCATACACAAACTTTTCCCCCTATCAGTGATACTAAAGGATGCTAGCACTAAAACTACATAGAAAATTATAACATAATAACAAAACTCCTAATTCCATATAAAAAGTACATGCAATACAAATAAAAATAAAACTGCTGATGTAAAAATGACAATGTTAAAATCCCCAAAATGAATATACAGAATTATAATTACTCTTACTTACACACACACACACACACACATGCTACTTTATAAGCAATCGTTTCCCCGCAGAGAAACAGTTGCCCCCTCTCACTGTGTGTGTGTGTGTGTGTGTGTGTGTATGTGTGTGTCCAACAGCGTTCTAAGGTTTTGGAGGTCACTGTGATGAGACAGGAGGTCTCCTCCATGTATGACTGTGCTTATTCCTGCTTTGACTTTACTTCTGTTTCAGTGTGTGTCAGAGTGTATAAACTCCTAAACAAGCTGACAGACACACAACCCAAACATCTTATCACCTCATGAAGTTGTTATAGCTAACATGTTAGCAAGCAATTGCCTTTTTTACACATCCATTAGAAATAGGCATTTATTTGGAGGTTGGTCGGTCTGTTGGTGCTTTTTCACAGGGTTTGGGGAAAATGCAACTACAACCTCCACCAAGAAGGCAGGGCAGCTTCAAGTTGCCTGAGTGGCAAAATCCAGGGCAAAAAGGCCTCAAATAACCCGATACTGCTTGTAAAGCTTAAACGCTGTGAGCACATGGTAATAAGTGAAGACAACTCAGATGAGCATTTTAACATTTTGATCAACTACGGTCATCTCCCATCTGGATTTTGGCGGTTGGACAGTAAGAGGACACAGTTAGGGGTCCTTTAGTGAATGAATCACAAAAATAGGATTTTGAAAAGTGAAGGGGACATGTCCCCCCACATCCGCAGTGAAAAATATGCCCTTGGTTAACTTTGCTGCTGCTGAAAACGTGGTTGATGAAAGTGAGGAAACTGAAGCATGCACTAAATGTGCTGTAAAACCAAAACAATGAGCTAAAGTGAATGAGTAACACTGTCAGTTAACATCAAGGCAGTGAGGAATTTAAATGAACAGTATGAAACTGAAGCAAAGCACTGCTGCAAATGACCAGACATGCTCCATAAACTTTCTCTCTGTAAATAAAGGTTAAAAATTAATAATTTAACTCTGTCACCAAGGTGTGTGTGTGTGTGTGTTTGTGTGTGTGTGTGTGTGTGTGTGCACACGCATGAACTGCTGGTCCCACCTTCACATCATGTGGATGGAGCCTCTCAGACCAGACACACACACACACACACCCCTTGGTGACAGAGTTAAAAATGGTTTAACACAACAGAGGACAGTGCAGCTCATGTCAGTGTCATAGAAATGAGAAAGGGAGGAGTAGAGCAGGACAGAGGGGTGGGGGGCGGATGTAGAGTTATGAAAGGAAAAGAGATTGCTGATTGAAAGAGAGGAGAGACTGAGAGGGGGGGGAAACAAAAATAGAGATGGAGAGAGGGGATGATAGGAGACTGACCAAAGGACATTGAGATAGGCAAGAATAAGAGCGGAAGGGCTGGTGTGAAGAATAAAAGAGACAGGATGGACAGAAATACAGGGGGGAAACAAGAGGAAAGGACGAAGAAGAGAAACATGACGCCAGGGGAGTACAAATGGAGAAGAACAAAACAAACATTGTCATGAGCACAGATGAAAGGAGAGATGAAGGACAAAAAAACACACTGTAGAGAGATGAGTGCAGATAGAGATCAGATAGAAAGAGACTGACAGAGATGATGGATGGAGGGATGGCTAATGGCTGACTGACAGACTGGGTGACTGGAGGTCAGATGGGTGGAGAGTTGGTACGCTTAGAAGCAGAGAGTGAGCAAACTGCCCACAATAAAGAAGTAAAGGAATAATAAGGACATGTCAGGTCTGGTTGGAGTCTTATACACCAGTGGCTCAGTTCACATCATGAGGATCTGCTGTTATTTACAGTGCACAGCAACTGTGTACACAAACTATACAAGTAAAAGTCTAAAGTCGCTTTCACAGCTGTAGTTCAGTTCACTTGGTCTGGACCAAGCGAAAAAAGATACATGTTAGTTCTGGTCCAGTTCGTTTTCACACTGACTTTACAAACAAGCTCATAGGTCTAAGCTTGAAGTTACACAGACTGAGTTAACTCATTCATTGGACAGTTTTTGGTGACTGTCATGCTGCTTCATCAGTGCTACGCGGACCCACATGGGGAAATCAAAGTCCTGTGACTGACAGCAAGTCATGCAGCACATTAGTGCACCTTATAAGTAGGTTTATCTTCACAAAGAGCTGAAAAAAAAATGATTGAGAGTTATTAGTTGAGACTGCTACTGGACCTTGTATATCATAAATGGTGATGAAAAGATACTTCACTTGATTTTAGCCACGCAAGCAGCGTGGCTCTAGGGGTGGCAATGTTGGTGGTCGGTGGTGTCTAGAGGAGGAAAGAGTTAAAGATTTCTACTGTCTACAGAGAGCTACTGTATATGAAGGGAATCCATGACTTTGGTCCAGATGGATGACGAGACAGGGACAGAGGAAGAGGGCAAGAAAAGGAAAGAGAAAAACAGGAGGAGGAGTCAAAAATATGGAAAATCAAGGAAGAGAATAGATGCATAATAAGTAAAAGAAAGAAAGAGACAGAGATGTCTTTCCCAGTCTTTAATTATTATATCAAAGCCTGCATCTGTTAAATTTGGACAAATGAATCAAGCCTTTTTAAGCTTTGAGTTGTTGTAACATCCTGTAAAATAACATTTCATCAGTGAGCATCATTGTGAAATCACTCCCTGTCTTTGTTGACATCTTTAGCTTTTTGAACTTTCTAAGCGGATGTGCTGTTAGCCTAGCACCTTGGTGAAATCCTACAGTAAATGAAATGTATTGAGGCTACACTGGTCGCACCGGGCGACTCCCAGGTGTGAGTGTGTCAGACTGGGTGATTTTTAATCAGGTTGCTGCTGGAGGAGCATATGCATACCCTGTCAAATGTCCAAACTCATGTAGTCTGTTTTTATCTCTTCCTGATTGCGTGTCATGCTGTGAATTTCAGGGAAATGTGGAAACTCAAACAGACCATCCCTTCAGTTATTGTGATTTCTGTGAGTGTTGTGCAATCTAATTATAACGTCTGGAAAAAATTGCAGTAAGGGAGTAGTATAGTGTAAGTGCTGTTAACTTACTGTTTCATTGGTTAAAAAAAAATCATCTCAAACAGGCTACAGTAATACAAATATCACATTTGTAGAAGTAACTGTAGGTTGAAACTGTGTATGCTAGTGAAGTATATTTAGGTCCAGTGGCCCATTATTTGTATGTTTGATCCTTTTGTGTAACATACAACAGATGCGGCCATATTTCAAGCTTGCTGACTCAGATTATAGAGCCACTGTGAGTTTGATGTAAGGCTGTTGTTACACAGAAGGAGGATTAGATGTTTTAGATTTTATTCATTTAAATTGCACATTTAAGATCAAATGGTTAGAAAAATATATTTGGAATCTCCAGAAGTATTATTGAATTTTATATCACATAATATATTTAAAGAATAGAATAGATTGTTAAAAATGTATAATGGGATGCAAAGTATTTCTAAACTGCCAATAAAGTTATTACCGTTTTATCAGTAAGCTTTATTATCTTGAAAATTGTTTTATTTTCATCATTTTCACCACATTAGGGTATTATTTGAAACAACTATAATATTACCATCACAATAAGATCATATATCAAAGCTGTATTGAAAGCTGTAATTTCTTTCGGCTTCTGGTGAGAGCTAAATTGTTTCCAGTCAAATACAAAGAATTTATATCTGTAACTAAGGCCATTCCTACTGCACATATAATTGAGTTAATGAACTGTCATGTAGGTCATCAAAATGTTAATATAACAAAACCCTGTCTTTAAGTTGGTGGAATAAAAATAAATCCAAAATGCAGAATGGAAAAACACACAAGCTTTTCAGAAAAGAACTTCAGCATCATAATAAAATGTGACCTAAAGGCAGTTTGTTTTGGAATTGACAATTAGATAACATACAGTAGATGGTATGGCTATAGCCTTTCTAAATGGTGTATTTGTGGTAAAGCAACAATAAATGTACAATTTGTAATACAGAGCCAGAATCAGTTATGCGTTTACTTTATAATGGCCCCTCATCAAGTAAGTTTTGGACATACAGGATTTTTTTTTTTTTTTTAGTAAAACTGGGCGTTCTTTTACAATTGTGGGCAAAGACACTATAACTAAATTTGAATGTAACATTAACTATTTTATTGTTGTTATTTAGTCCTCTATTTTTATTATTTTCATATACACTGAACAAAAGTCATCCCCATTTACAAATGTCTTTTTGATAGAATCTAACTTAAGACTAACCACACACCACAAAAGTGTATATACATACATCTAGCTCCTGAAAGAAGTCTGTATGTGTGTTATTTTACATGTTTGCTATTTAGTACAGTTTAAGTGTGCAGGTGTAGAACTCTTTAATTTCTCATTCATCAGCATGTGAAGCCACCAAACGTTAGGAGTACAAAGGTCAGGGCCTCAGTGTCCTGGCATTATTACTGTGAGCATGAATGACCATGTAGGAGGTAAGTGCTCCAAAGATAAATCAATAGCAGCAAAGAGCAAAGGAGAAAAAGAGGGAAGGGATCAACTGCTGGATTCAGACAAGATGCTGGTAATGGCAGCGGAATCTAAGTGAGAGCTCTGTAGCTGGTTTATTCATAGCTAAGTGGCTAGCAAGATTTTCCATAAACACAGAATGACTGTGATGATTATATAAATTAAACAAAAGAAATATATAATGTTTCAAAAATCATCTTGTTACACTCACGTATGCAATTACAAGACAGGATTTTGTAACATTTGAGGGAAAAGGGACAAGATTGAATTCCACCAAAATCATCTCAATGAATACATGTCATACTTGTCTATAACATTCTGTCACAATAGGAACGATATAGCTAATAGATTGCTTATATCAAGCAACACATGTATGAAATAGCCTGATGTGAACTTTATCAGCTTTAGCACCTTATTGACGGGACTATTTCGATCATATCACCTAAACAGCTTTCATTTTAAGACAGTGACTCCTCTTCAGTTATGTCAGTTACCAGGAGCTGATTTAGCTCCTGAAGAAACCAGAGCCAGATCACTGCTGCATGACAACAGCCTGCAGCTAAAAAAGACCAGGCTTTGCTTTTGTCCAGCTGGCATGATTTTTAGATTTTTGAGCATCTTCATGAAGGTTTGCCCACATTGCAATTTGATGACATTAAAACAGAATTTGACCTCTCCATAAACTGCAGTAGCTCTCTGGTATGTTTCTGCATCTGTACTGACTCAGGGTTTGTAATGACACGTGGAGTTTAAATGATGCTTTTGTGAGGGCTTTTCAGCTAGAGAATAAATGGACCAGAGGGAGCTGAAAATACTCATCCTCCATGTTAACCCTCCTCCCTCAGGGTCATTTGTTTCTTGCAAAATGTAATAGTTCTAAATGTTTTCACACATATGCTGTCAAGTAACATACGGTATTGATCATACTGTAGTGTACTTGAACAAATAATCTCTGGCTGTTTATCCAGTGGCATATTGTTTAAATGAATTGTACAGACTGACAATTTCTCTGCGATGGTTGTCTTTGTTTACAATAATTATACTAATGTCTCACATTTTGAGCAGAGATGTGATTTACAACAGCTTTTACTCTCATTCAGAAGACCCTGCGCTTTCTCAGGCCTCAAAGAATACTAACCTCCTGCTTCCCCCCTCTTGTGTTTCCTCTAGGCGGATGCTAAGATGGTGTGTGATGTGGTCAGTCGTATGGAGGACACAGAGCCTTACTCCGCCGAGCTGCTCTCCGCCATGATACGTCTGTGGTCCGACTCAGGCATCCAGGAGTGTTTCAGCCGCGCCCGAGAGTACCAGCTCAACGATTCAGCGCAGTAGTACGTACATGTGGTCGCGTGTGTGTGTGTGTTGGGGCTAGGCGATTAATCGAAAAGCTGCCGATAATCGACTTGACTATCTAACCGACCTAATTTGTGTCTCTCCGTTATATTTGATCAATTCATTTCTTCAGACAGGCTGCCTCCTGCCCCTTGAAATTACAATAAAAAATCTCAAATGTTGACTGACAAAGATGCCGTGTCTGTCGTGCGCTGACATTTCAGTCAACACAATACAAAACAAAATTAAGCTAAGATAGCGGAGTGGAGCAGCAAGTTTAGCAGCGATCAGTTGCGTTTGTGGCAAGCGTGCGGTGGAGAGAGAGACGGTGTGTCTGCGCTTAGGACAGGCAGGTGTGCTGGGCATCGCAGTGCTTTCAGGTTAGCAGTAAACCGTGAGTATAACACATATGTTACAAGCTACTGTTTGTCACAAAATAAGTGCTACAGCTCCCCGAGAACCAAGCAGAGTTTGCCACAAGTTCGGCCTGGAGTAGTAAGTACCACAGGCTGTAGCAGGTCGTTTCAGATCCAGCCATCTACAGTATTACAAAATCGTTAAAATAATGTCACTGCATTCTCTAAAACATTCGGCAGATGAACTTGAGATAACAGAGGCCATGAATGTATTATTCAAATCTGTCTATAATATAACTTACTTTGGTAGTTGCAAGAGATGTGAAATAGAGCTTATTCTTGTTTGATTTACCTGTTTTAGCAAACAGATACCTAAAAGTGTTCTTAATTAGTGAATATGTCAAATATTAATCAAATCAGGTGTGTGTGTGTAAAAAGATATTGTTTCATTAATTGTTAGAGGCAAATGTGACAATTAGTTGAGATATTGATCTCAGGTGATACTGTATCGCCCAGCCCTAGTGTGTGTGAGTATGAAGGGGAGTTGTCTACAGTGACAAATGAAAGGTGTGAAGGGATTGTGATCTCGCACTGGAGGTTGTTAAAACAACCACCAATATCAGACAATAATGTTACACTTTATTACACTTTCTTTTACATTGATTTTGACTGCTGCCAGCCCGCTGTTATCCTCTTATAATGTACATCTAATTGGCACCATCAGCTTAGAAAATGGATAAACTGAGTTTGTGCACATTTACCATCCTTTTGTTTGTTGTGGGCATGTGTAGGTGTGTGTTTTATAGTGAGCTATAAAACAAAACCGGGTGTGTGTTCTGAATTTTTGTTTGTGTAGCACACCCAGAAGTACCATATCACTGACTCTGCACAGTATACAATGTATACTGTTGTTCATATTCCATCTGCCCAGCTGAGTCCTTATTTTCTAAGTCCAGATCAATACATCACACCCCCTCCCCCCAATCCACCCACCCACCATTTAAAAACAAACGACAACAAAAAATATGCTCTCAAGCACACACATACACCACTATTTATTTATTTATAATCTTCTAAATGCGATCATACACTAGCTATTATGACACACAGTCAATCACCATTACAAGTACCGGGCCTGATTTCTGCTGAGTGCCAGTGTGTGGGTGGAGAGAGAGAGAGAGGCAGCAGGAGAAACACAGCGAGGGAGCGAGGGGGCAGGGGAGAGGAGGGAGGAAGGTGGGGGAGTCATTTCCCTCAAGTGCCATGTTTGTGCGTGTAGCCCTTGTTTAATTGAGCACCATACATCCAGTGAAATTACACAGTGACATAAAGAGAAATTTAACAGGAGTGACAGATGGAGTCATACATCTATGTTGCTGTGCGCTGTACATACACTGCACGTACACCACTCTTATAGGCTAGTATGTACTGTGTAGTGAATGTATCTTGTTTTTCTGTAGTTGATACACTGAGCAATTAATGACATGAATTCATATTAAACATCATTCTTAGTTGTACCAAACCAAGTATGCTCATCTGGAAATAATATTGAATCCAGGAGAAATCATACAAATGCTTGCCTGCCTTTGGATTTCTACTTTATTACTGGGTTCAGTTAACTGGCTAGCATTGTTTTTAGTTAGGTAATCTTAAGATTTAAACATTTACTGATATCAGATGCTGCAGGATGTGTCAGAAATCCTCAACATATGACCAGAGTCATGACTGCACACCAACTCCAGTCTACACATTTTATTCCTACCACAATCAGGGAAAATAAGAGTGGATGGCAGTTGTTTGGTAAACTCATATATTAGGACATGTCAGACATTGTTCAGGTCAACAGTTCAACCACCATTCTGACTGGTAACCATGCCAACAATACTTCTGCTTCCTGTTACGCAACATCTGTTACGCAACAAACCCCAACTCCATACTCCAAGATGTCCTGAAAAAATAATTGACCCTGCAGAGAAAACCTTTACCTCTACTATGTACATTATTTTTTGTGAGAGGATGCCTCATTATGTATTGTTTCTTACTTAATTTAATTGTGGCAGTTCAAAATAGTTAAATCCCTAATATTAGAACTGGCTAAAATGAGAAGAAACCACATCTAGAATTGGATGGGAAATACATGTCCAGAAGCATAGCTAATGCAGACATAGAGGCAACATAGAATAAATAGCAGAAGACAGAGACTGAACAGAGCAGAGAACATGAGAAAAGACAGAAAGAGAAAGGGCACGGAAGATATAGAGAGATAAGAGAAGGAAAGTTAAAGGTGGGGAATTCAAACAGAGGCTTAGGCAAAGAAAACACATCAAGATGATTGAATGATACAGAACGCAAGACTAAAAAGGCACGGAAAAGGTCGAGTTAGTCGAAAATTATGAGAGAAAGAAAAGATGGAAAGAGAGAGTTTCAGCATTTTGTTATTTCACATCATGGCAGACATCTCGGAAAGTGTGCAAACATATTCCTATCAACATTTTCATGTGGTCAATTAACTCAAACAACATCCGCTGTGCGTGCGTGTGTGTGTGTGTGTGTGTGTGTGTGTGTGTGTGTGTGTGTGTGTGTGTAAGCATGTGTGTGTCTGTGTTAAATGTCACATTAAAGATTGATGCACACTTCCTATTATGTTGTGGTCTGTGGAGCAGAACAGGCCAACCAGCCAATGAACTGATAGGACAGATATCACATGATCAGACCCCACTCAGTTTGACGTGTGTGTGTGTGTGTGTGTGTGTGTGTACGCGTGCCTCTTTCTTGAAGTGAAGATATTTTGTCAGTTATTGCTTTGAAAAGGCTTTTTGGTTGTCAGGTGTTACAGTTCGTTTAAGGGTTATGTATTTTAGTGAAGAAGATTATGGTACAAGTAAGGAGTGTTCGTGTGGATGTGTGTGTAATCACATATGCATGTAATGTGTGTTTGTATTACATAGAAAGCAGAAAGCTCTCTTCTGAGAGCAGCACATACTGCCTGAAGTCACCTCTCTCTCTCTCTCTCTGTGAAAATGCTCTGCATGTACTGACCTATTTACCACAATGCACATATACTCTGTTTATGATTTACATCCCTTATCTTTGTGACACAGTGGTATGCATGTACCCACTTGACCTCCATTTTAAAAAAACGCAGTCACATCCTCTATATGCACACATTTGCAATGGCATTAAGATTCCAGGTGAAGTAGTTAAATGGACACTGCACCAGAGCATGGCTTTGGTGCTTTGGTTTATTACACTAAAAGACAGTATTAAATAGATAAAGTGCATAGGCAATAGCAGGCAATCTGAGTGTACTTGTTTAGAACTAATTTAAATTAAATGTCAGACAAAATGGCTTTGTTCTCCATTCTTTAATACAGATATTGATTCTGCATCTTGCATTGCATTTGATTATTTAACACTATAACAATGTAAAGCTACTTCAGCCATATTGATTTTAATAAATAAACATAGTGCATCCTGGTGCCGGTGGGTATTGCTGGCTTTGACAACCGAGTTAACCTAATGTTCAAAGGTCAGTATGCTTCTCTCCATGAAAGGCAAAAATACAAAATAGACGTGCCTTGACGTACACTGCCAGTGTGAAATTTCCTGGTTTATCTTCATCCTCTCTGTTCTAAATAATGACAGGGCTTTTTTCCTCAATCAATTCAGAGCATTTTCATGTTGTGGCCAGGTTGTATCATGTTGCATCATGCCACTGCAGCTTCTGTAGAAGTCACAAGTGGCGGTTGTAAATATTTGTCGGAACATCACAGCAGGGAAGACGTCTGAAAGCTGGTTACGTAGCTGCAGAGCTATGAAGCAGTAAAGTGGAGCTGACCTCCATGCAGCTGATACTATAAAATACATACAAGCCACATAGACATGTTTTACGGTATATTTTATAGTTTAAATCAGATTTTGTACTGTAACACGCGCACCAATAAATAAAAACTTTGTATCCATTACACTAAATGGATGCACAATGTGGGTATTTCTGCTCATCTCTCCTGCTCTTCTGTCTGTCCAACCATCTCTGTTAGCTTAGAATACCAATAATGTCTGAAGCGTTGTTGTGTGGAAAACTTGTATGGCTGAGACCTCACTCTGCACTTGTGTTTAGAAGTGAAGCTGTCTTTCAGAAGTGAATATGTTAGGGATGATACCCTCCAAAGTGGTCATTACACAAGTCAGCAGAGGCAAAGAACATGGCATTAAAAGAACATAACGGACACCTGCCAGCCAATCAGAATAAAAGATTCTCAGTGGCCATGGTGTCAAAGTGAATACGTAATCAAGTCACAGCTCTTTCTTCACTGTCTCTCCTATTCTTTGCTTGATGGTAGGGTGGTTTAATACTGTAGGTAAAGTGATCATCCCTCAGCCAGAGAGCTGCCTGGCTGTGAGGTGAATCTCTGAACTGTACTATTCAGGATTGTTTGATTTATACTTCTACATAAAAAAATAAATGTCCGCTTCCAGGGATATTCCATGACATAACTGAACAGAATCATCTCGCCCACCCACTGCCCTATCTCATTTCTTACAGAGTCGCTTAACAATGTGGTAACTTAGTTTCCATATGTATTTTATCGGCCAGGTACGGCCTTCATTCATTTAATATGCAGGAATCGGGAAGATAAAGGCAATATTTTTATGGGAAACCATCAAAATCAGCATCATTGAAAGTAATTTGATTTTAAATGACTGTAAAAGGAGGACACAGATTCCTTACCTGTTCTGGCAATAGTGATCTGTAGTTTACCCTGACCTCTGACCTCCCATAGAGGGAGCGGGTAAAGGATAGAAAATGACCCCATTGCAGTCAGTAGAGTAGCACATTTACTATCATTATTAATGACAGTAATCCAGTGGGTGGGTGTCATATTCTGCTTGTTATGTAATGCTTACTGTTTCACCAGCCTGAGCCGCCATACAGTAACATACATCATTACATTGTAACACAAGGTGGATTGGACCTGTAACCCCACACTAGTTAGTTTGCCTTACAACACTAGTTAGCCGGAAACATTTGCAGCTTACATTATCACTGTTAATCTAATCCCTGCACTTTTGATTATGTGTTTTTGGTTTTGGAAAGGCTTAAAAAAAAAAGGGCACGTTTCTCCAAACTCTTTAAATGCCAAGTATCTCTCTCACTACAGGCCCATGTGCACCGCATGTGGAGAAATCCAAAGCTTGACAGGCCTATCGTGCCTACTTATAGTACGGGCTGGAAGTAGATTGCTGTTGATTTACAGCCTGTGTCTTTGTTTTGTGTCTGTGTGCAGCTACCTAGATAGCCTAGATCGGATTGGTGCGGCAGACTACCAGCCCACAGAGCAGGACATCCTGAGGACCCGAGTGAAGACCACGGGCATCGTCGAGACGCACTTTACCTTCAAAAACCTCCACTTCAGGTCAGTATTAACTTATGACAGGGACATTTGTAACTTCAGATGTATCCTCTTTCTCTTTTACTGTCACCAGTGCTGCCTTTTGCTCATCTCTCTGTCTGCTCCGCTATCTATTCATTTTCTGAATAGATGCACCATCACACTTCAACTGATGTTTGTTGAACTTCCTGTCTCAATCTTTCTCATACACACACACACACACATATTTGTTGTGTTCAGATACGTAGGCACACACTCAATTTAAACATGCTGAATGATGCTTTCAACTGTGTCTCTTGCAACTGAAAAGGTGGGTGTGTTTTGTTGTTAAGCCTAAATATTGTCAGCTCAATTGCTATTACTGGCAGTCAGGCAGTGTGTGGGAGTCTCCAGTGTTCCTGTACTGGGTGTGACCCATCAACCTACCCACCATTATACCCATCACATGTAGGACTGGGTTTGTGCCACTTTGGATTCACTCCTCTCTGATAGTGGTTTTTCTAGTGTATTCTAAAAGCCACAAAAATACAACTTACACATGAGGAAGTGGTCATTCCAAGTGTATGAAGACATGAGGTGAATTACTCTAAATGGGAAAGGTTCATCTAACCTTACAGTTTATGAAGAATTTCTTTCTTGATAATAGGTGTACCTGTTGTTTGACAGTTTCAGCTCTACCATATTCCTCAGAAGGTCACAGGTCGTGGTTTTATGTGGCAGTACAGTGACTTGTGGTGTTTCCACTGTTCCCCCTCTATGGAGTATAAAACTAAAGATCTGTAGGAAGCCAGCACTCACAGACCAGTACCTCCTATCCTAACATCCCATACCTTTTAAAGAGACAGAAGAAATGGGCCCCAAAAAAGGACAATGCCACATAAGTATAAAGGTGCCTTTAGTCTGTGCGACAACAACGATTGTGTAAGTTCTTTGCATGTCACACTGTGCAAGATGGCTCTAATAATATCTTGGTTGCAATGTGTTTCATAAATATCATGCAATGTTAACAGAAAAAAGTGAGAGCCGTGGCACGTCATCAGCTTGCGTCATCCATCTGCGTCGCTCCATTGTTTTGGTTTGTTAGTATATGCTTGATTTTGTTTCCTAAACTTTATTCAAAAATGGTGCTTACTAGGGTTGGGCGAACAACATCGCGATGGACGATGACATCGTTGTTTTGGGGGGCATACTCAGAGTAGACAGGTGTGCTGGTGGTCGGAGCGGAGGGAAAGGTTAACAGTGAAGTTGTCTAGTGGCAGTAAATGTACAGTGTAGTTTACAGTTTGCCCATGAATAAACGCTGCAGCTTCTCAATACCCAAGATGTTCCCATGTGTCTTCCCAGCTGCTGGGTAAAAGTGAAGGTGCTTAGCCCCAAGGTTAGCATCAACTTCAGCCCTGGAGGAAAACAAAGTCTTCCCTGTGCTTCCCGACCATGGTCTGAAAGCTGCAGCAGGATTAAGCAGATCATATGATTATAAAAAATATTTTAAATACGTTATAGTGATTAATTTCACTTTCAGTAACAAGATTTTACTCGCCGAGGGGGGGCTTTTAAATCACAATGTTACAATGGTTGAGCAAGAACTTGGCGACAGTGGCATGGAAAAACTTCCTTTTAAGAGGCAGAAACCTCGCGCAGAACCAGACTCAGGGTGGTCGGCCATCTGCTGCTGCTCCTCTCCTGTGGAATCAGCTTGATAGCTAAAGTCTCTGGCCCGTTCTACTTTTGGAGACTCTAGGAACCACAAGTAACCCAGCATTCTGGGAGCGCAGCGTTCTAATCGGGTAATAGGGAACTGTGAGGTCTTTAAGATACGATGGTGCCTGAGCTGAGACTCACCTACAAAGCTCTCAGCTTTGTAGGAGAGTAGGAGGGTTTTAAATTCTATTCTGAATTTTACAGGGAGCCAGTGCAGAGAAGCTAATTTTGCAGAAATATTATCTCTTTTCCTAGTTCTTGAGACAATGCGCTTACCACACCACTTCAGCACAAGAGTCCTTTGTCCAATTGTCAACTTTCGTCTCAGGCAGCCCAAAATCACAGTGTAAAGGCGCCTTTAGACAAGACACTAAAGAAAACAAAAATCTCAAATGGCCAGTATAACAGATAAAAATGGTTACACTGTCTTATAGTTGAGGCATTACTGAGCACATACCCAGTGATACTGCACATCAGCGATACATCCAAAGAATAAAATTTACAATAAGATGAAAACTGCCAGAATTTATGAGATCCCATGTCTCTCTTACATACTTTAGATAGACTGACTGAGCTTTTCAAACAGAGAAAAGGAAAATTAAAGTGTGAAAAGCAGACTCATGGAGCACACAGTTGGGTATAGAAACAACAAGTCGGCTCATAAAACCCAAAGTTGACAATATCAGATCATTGCAAGAAAGAGAACCACTTTATGGACTGGGAAGAGGGCCAGAATTGTCACATCTGAGTTATGTGTCACTGCTGGAATAATGCAATCCAATAGAAAAACAGAAACAGGCCCAGTTCATGAATAAACCAACAAAATGACCACAACTGAGAATGCTTAAGAAGCTGCCAGACTTCAGAAGTCGCCGTCTTTCCACTTCAGTTTAGACAGGTATACAGTATTATCACCTGGCGACGCACACCAAAAGCTGTGTAGAGCGAATATGTACGCATAGTTCACAATCTGAGGTTAAATGTTTTAATCGTTCAAATTTGACTTGACTGACCAGAAAGTGACATGATATATGAATCTTCTTTATGGTGATATGTCAAAAAAAAATGTTTGTTTATTATCTTTCTCTCTGTCCATCAGGCTGTTTGATGTGGGAGGTCAGAGGTCGGAGAGGAAGAAGTGGATCCACTGTTTTGAGGATGTCACAGCCATCATTTTCTGTGTGGCGCTCAGCGGATACGACCAGGTGCTGCATGAGGACGAGACCACGGTAAGGACAGATGTTCACATATGTATGTTCTCTCACACTCTGTGTGTGTGTCTCTCTCTCTCTCTCTCTCTCTGATGTTTTTTCTCTGTCACTTTGTGGCCTTATGACCCATTTCTAAATATTGGAACACACCTTTAAGTATATCAGTAATGTTATTTTATACATTCAGAATGTGGGACAACATGGGTAATAGTTTCCTAATACATTCTGACACAGGGTATATAACAGCTAGTGTAAAAAAAGAGGAGTATACGCTTCTATATGTAGAAACGATGTGTAAGCTGGCATTAAACACATGGTCTGTGTAAAAGCTTGTGACAGGGAGGGATAAATATCTGTGGTGCTCTTAGATGAGCTGCTAAATAAATTAAGGCATGAAAGTTTTAAAATGTTTATATTTACATTTTATATATTCATTTTTTAGAATGTTTTAGGAATCATATGTACAGACAGACTTATCTGCTTTCTTCTTTTCTCTCATTTTGCATCTATCTAAATATCTGGTGTTAGTTAGTAATACTGAAGCAACAGCTGTGGTCTGCCACACTGGTATGCCCTTGAATTTCTGTGGAATTCCATGGTGTTTCCTCTGAATCTCCTATTGGTAAACCATCCACCATGACAACCGAACATGTAAATAAATCAACGGAATACTGCTGAAAGCCACATTCAAAACACTTATTGGACTTGTTTGTTTAACAAAACACTCAATCCAACAGTGTTCCATCTCTAGTGACCTCACTGTTGGACGGTTTCATTGCAAAAATACAAGGGGACACTGTTATATGAGAGTTATTTTTTCTCTATGCAAATCATTCTTCTCTGCATTGACGCTGCAAGCCAGGTTGTATTCTGTTCAGAGCAAATTACCTGTTTTAAATAATGGCAAGGGCATGTACAGTATATGCATATTAGGTTGCTCTAAAGGCAAATTATGCTGACTGTAGATATACAGTAGGTATAGAATTTTTTATTTATTTTTTTTTTCAATATCATGGCTTACCACAGTTTTATCACAGTGAAAAACTGTCAGTGTGTGTGCGTAAAGACGTATGTAGACCTATTCGATATTGGGTTAAAATAAGCCTCTGGGAATGGTAAAACACAGCTACAATGAAGAGGCTCAGTGTTTCCTCAACAAAAGGCCACAACCTGCCATGTTGCTGTAAAGATGATGCCATGTAACCTAAAACAAATAAGATGATTTGAATGCACGGTGTTCACTGCTATTTATAAACCTGAAGTGTATCCTTGGAGAACTCCAGGCTGGGAAATTGTGTTCAATAGCTGCTCTATTTATGCAGATGTCGTCAAGCCTCCCTCTGAGCTGGGAGCACCAGAAGAACGTCAGATGAGGAAAGGAAATATCCATCATAAAACACCCTCACAAACAGCTTCTAGTCCATTTAATTGATGCATGGTGTTTTTTGTTCTTGCAGATATTTGTCCAAATGTAGGCAATGTAAGCTCATGGTGATATTTTGAGCACAGCAGCGATAGTGTTTGATAGCAGGAAATGTCTCAGCTACATATAAGATTAATAGTAAACATAATTTCCATCCCTAAGTATCAAAGAGCAATACCTCAATAGATCTGACTTTAGTCCAGTGATAAGAAATGTTTTCATAAAGGGGCTGTTTTACCATGATACTGCAGCCAAAATTATCTTCGCATTAACAAAGCCCACAGCTAAAATACAAGTTCAAATAGACGAATACAAGGCAATATGTGCCAAAATGGGTGTACCAAAAAAGAAAATAACCAATCACGATAACAAACAGAAGTCAAGGGACTTCATTAAACATCCCACATTTATATCTGTTCAGACAACATTAAGAGCAGGTCTGGTCACTTTTTTATTTATTTATTTTCATCTGTGAGACAGTGTTCTAATCAATATTATGTGTTATCTTTAAAGAGCAAACACTAGTGTGGGAGTTATAATTACTAGGCAAATAACCAAATGTTTTTTTCAGAGAGCGCCCACGTCCTCCGTCAGTTCTGCTACCAGACACACTACCAGGCATGTGATTCAGAAAATTACAAGTAATGCGCAGCACAGTTTCTATATATTATATTCTGTAAATAGACAGGAAAGATAACATCCCCTCCTCAGTAATGGGAGTGATAAAGTAATACATATATCCCTTTTGGGCAGTTCATTAAAATCACTGATACACCATGAATTTAATGAGAATGGCAGCTTCTTCCCATAATACTAATCCTGTCTGGACAGGGGTTAAGAGTATCTAAAGGTGGATTTAAAACAAGGAAGTTGTTTTGCATAAACAAATGATTGATTTGACAGTACTTCATCTTCAACATCTCAGGACAATAACCCTAACCTTAAACAATAGACTTTTCCTTTGCTCTTCGCTCATTTCAGGGTTTCTGCAGGGTTCTGCTAAGTTAAATTTAAGACTTTTAAAGACCTTTTTTATGCCACATAGCATGCAATTTAATACCTGTTTCACAATCATACTATCCAAAGTATGATGGAAAGCCTGTAGGGACAATATAGCCTAGAAATATTAATCATTATATCACATTTTTTTTCACTACTTCCCAGTAGTACACAACAATAATTCCTAATGATATAATTAATTCAATTAATGCGACCTGGACACGGATAAGCAGCATAAAATGGATAGATGGATTAACCAATGAAAAATTATGAATTCATTTCATTTCAGTCAAGTGTTTGCTAAAAATTGACACTTGCCCATTATGAGATGATGAGCTTCCTAGCTACTGTAGCTAGCAGTAGTCACAGTGTTTGCTACAGGTCGAATGTCACAACACTGTCACAACAATCCCACTTTTAGATTAAGGGTGTATAATGTCTCACGACAGCCCGCAATCAGATACAAAGACATTTTATAACTAACATTACTGTCTATGCTAGGCAAGACAAAATATTCAAGACTTAAATTAAATTTAAGACTTTTGATACTTTCTGAGGTTGTTTTTTGGGGAAACTGAATTTAATGCTTTTTAAGACCTGCAGATACCCTGTCATTTGCAGTACCTGTACTATATGGTATGATATTGCCAAATGAGTGAGGTAACAGAACAGATTGTCTGTTTGGTTTGTGGGTTTTTTTTGTCCTTTTTGAGAGGACAACAAAGAAGTAAAAGACCACCTCACTGGCCCCATGCTAAAGGTTGTGACTGTGTGTGTATATATATGTGTATATATCTAAACAACTGTGCTGTATAGACACAAACACACACACATGCAGTACAACACATACTACTTTCGCTTTGTAATTCCCTTCTTTCTATTGAAGAACTGCTTGCATTGTGTTTTTCTCTGCCTCTCCTTGTCTTGTTTCTGTGAAAACACACAGACAAACACACACACACACAGTCTATACTCTAAAATGACAACTGCTCTGGGTGAACACTGTCTGGATAAAGTCCTGTCCTCCTGCCTCTAAACACTTTCTTTTCAGCACTAGGGGTGTGTATATGTGTGTGTGTGTGTGTGTGTGTGTGTTTGGGGCAAAGGGGGTGTCATAAAGGAAGTGGGACATGGCTGGGTGGGCGGGTCCCTTGCATTTTCTGTTCCTGCTCTAAGCTCCGCCCTGCAACATCTCTGGCTCCTTCCACTCCTCTTGTCACTCTCGCCATCGACTGTCCTCTCTAACCAATCAGCAGTCAGATCTTCTACAGATGCTCCATCCACAGACAGGTATGAAACCTCCTGATAGGTTGATACACTTACCATGAGTTGAAAGCAGTGCCTCTTTCTGTTTGTGAACCAAGGAATTTAATTATCTCTGTGTGTGTGTGTGTGTGTGTGTGTGTGTGTGTGTGTGTGTGTGTGTCTTTGCACAGCTTTGTTTTCAGTTCATCATTTTTTTATTGCATGCTATCTATCTATCTGTCTGTCTGATCACTTTGCTATTCCTCTGAATTATTGTATTATATATTATAACTATTTAAACCTCCTCTCTTCTGTCAGTCTATTGTATGTGAGGCTGCATTTCCTCAATCTACAGTAATTTGCTACAGTTCTAGTTTCCTCTAATCTGATTGGTTGATGGACCCCAGCAATCACCTTTTCTTCCCTCCCCTGTCCTAAACTAGGCAATAAGGGTTCATAACCAGATAGAAACTGCTTTCAACTCATTCTTAAAAAGAATCTGAGTCTTATCTGTTTTCATCACTAGGCACTATTATATGCAATATGGATAGTTTCTTGACTCGTTAGTTGTTTGCATGAGCACTAAAAACCAATGCCAACAGTTGGTTTGCTTTTCACCTTCAACAGATCTCACTGGCAAACAGAACAGTGGATTCTGGTGAGAATTATTCAAGGTAGACTGATTTATGAAGCACTTTTGCGAACAAAGCATTCTACCAGTATTAACAGCTCAATCTAGAGACCTAAAAGTCCCATGATCTACTAAAATGAAAAAGTGCCTAATGATGAAAAATATAAAATACTAAAATTCATTCAATTTTTAATGTATTAATCATAGTTTTTGGCGATCAACTACAGTTTTCATGCTTTGTAACCATTTCAGCTGCATTTTAGATGCTAATTTAACAGTGTTTACATCTATGCCTTATATCTTGTTTTAAATTTATTCTTTATATACCTTGTGAGGTTTTCATTGTAAACACTATTTTTTATTTTGTTTACATTTAACGTTTTTCACCAAAATCAGTGTTTGTATCTGACCTAAGAGGCATGTTAAATGTTCTGCCTCAGAAAATATTTGCAAAGCTTTTAATTTGAATGTGCATTGTTTACATCAGCTTGTTTTGTCTTCTTCTCCTCCTTCATTGGTATACTGTTAACTTTATAATTCATTACCTCCACAAACGGTTGCTGCCCTCCTGCAGTTTGCAAAAATGTAAAGTACATAAACCCCTGCTCACGGTAAGCAGGTGTCCTCAAGCACATGCTGTAAAATACGTAATACAGAGACCTTCTCTCCAAAGCATTGCTCTACAGTGCCCCTAGTGGTCAAAAACTCCACAGGGTACCTTTAAGCTGTCTTTTTTTCATGGTTACATACTACAGTTAAAGTAGGCAGTGGCTCACAGCTTAAAAGCTAAAAGTGCATGGCTTTGTTTAACTCAGCTGCAACAACCAGCTTACTAATAATTTCTATTACTAACATGTTGGTACACACATGCACACAAATACAGACTCACCACGCAGAAGGAAATTCTGTGTCCATAGACAAGAGGAACTCTTTAGTACTTCTGTTCTGCTTTCTCATTTGTATTTACTCAATTCCTCTTTGTGTTTTAATGGCGTGTATGCAGTATGTGTGACCTTGATTTGGATACTTGTGTGCATGTGTTTTCTGAACATGTGCATTAATTCTGTACGCCTATCTGGATGATTTTTGTGTGTGTGTGTGTGGGGGGGGGGTATTTATGTATTTAAGTGCCTGTGAGCATGCAGTGGAGTGTGTTTTAAAGCCTATTTAACCCTCGCTAATGTCTCTTCTACAGAACCGCATGCACGAGTCTCTGAAGCTGTTTGATTCCATCTGTAACAACAAGTGGTTTAAGGACACCTCCATCATCCTCTTCCTGAACAAGAAGGACCTCTTTGAAAACAAGATCATCAAGTCACCACTGTCCATCTGCTTCCCTGAGTACACTGGTACATATCTATACACTTGAGAGTGATAGTGTATTATTAGTTCATACTATATACCGTATAATTGCATGGACACTAGGAGGCACTCCTGAGTTAGAGCTTCCCCCACATAGTGTTCACAAACATTTAAAGAGTTGCCCATTAAGGAAACACAAATAGTCCTAACTTTTAAGTATTTGGTCATTTACAAAGCATTTTAACATTAAACCCAACTCCTAAAGCTGTGAACATCTAGAGGTAGTTTAGGGTAATTTGTAATTGGGTCACTGCTTTGAAAGATGTTATTAACCTTTTAAAGATATATCTCTTCAAATGGAAGTGTTTTGAGCTGATCTCAGTGATCTGTGGATAGAATTACTTATTAAATAGAATCATACATGCCCTCTCTAGACCTCACATTTTCCAACAACTAATTTCTTTTACCTTTTTCATAAATAGAAAAAATAAACACCTTCATTCCCTTCACTGGACTGATTGGTGCAGTTGGTGTTACAGTATTTCAAATAATTGCACCATGAAAAGTGTTTGTCAAATGTCCCCATTTGACAACCTAGCTGCAGGCTACTGTCTGAGAGGCAACATGTCCCAGCTAGATGCTGGTGAACAGTGGTTGTTCCTAGTATGTTCCACATTATCGCTCCTCAAAGCCTTCACCAAGATGTCATCAAGATGTCATCTCACCAAATTTATAATTAGCTAAGATTGGGATACAATTCACAATTTCAAGAATACAGGCATCCACATTAATAATCAGTTTCAGCACAGATAGAGCAGAACAGTCTTCAAACTAACTCATCTGCTCCAGCTGTTTGTGTTTGACATTAGTCTGATATGTGCAGATAGCTGCTAGCTAGCGTTAGCTACCCAAAAGGGAGGTACAGACTGAACAAAGTAGAATCCGCACACTAGTTTAGTTGACTCACGTGACTTCACCAGATAATGCCTCATCAACAAACGCAAATAAAATGCTCGTATTAGTGTGTAGTCTTTTTTCAGTCTATTGCTCTCATAGATACGAACAGTTCTCTCCATTTTTAAGTAAAAATATTGCTCATCAGCTTTGTGAAAAAATCCTAAGGGTAAGATAAATAAGGTGAATTTGGTACCATATTCATAGAGTGCAAAAGAGTTCAGTTGTCTGTATAAAGAACAATTTCTCTGATGAAATTTGTACTGTATGCAAAAGGTTGTGAGACGAAGGATGAATGAAGAGGAGGACAAATTGACAGAATGGGAAATAGAGGATTGAAGGCAACAGAAAAGAGCTGATAGGATCAGACGCTGGAATAAAACAAAGAGAGAGTCAAAGAAGTAAAAGAGTGAAACAGTGAATGAAATCAGGAGTGTTACTAGGAGTGCAAACGAGAGGAGCTTGAGTGTGCTACTTACAAAAGAAAATGAGAGATAATACAACACAGGGGGAAACAACAGAACGTGAGAAAGCCAGAGACAGAGAGAGCAAGAGTGTGAGAAGATTTGAAAAAAAGTAGACAATGCAAGACTGTGGGAAAGCAAAATGGAGAGAGACCAAAACAGCAAGACTGTGAGAAAGAGAGAATTAGGATTCCAAACCCGCTTCCTCTCCTCTTCTTCTCTTCTCTTCATCCTTTTACATGGCCAGACTTCATGCCTATTCTGATGAAGTTGCAGCTGAAGCAGACAGACAAACCAGAGTGCTGCGAATGGCTGAGAGCCAGATAGATGTTAGTGACACTTGGAGCAAAACTTACTCCAATCACTGAGATCGAACTAATTCCAAAAGCATTAGAACAAATTAAATTAAATCCACTGCATGCCAAATGCATGTATTGCAAGCAGAACTAACTTTCACAGTTAATAATGGACTTGAACTGAAAGGGCATACAGTAGATTTGGCACTGCTGTAAAATGAATCAATATACATTATGAATAATGGTTCCATCCTTTTGGCTCTAGAATCTGTCACACTTGTTCTGTTGCTGGATAAAGACTGTGATACATTGGCAATAATTAGAAACTTTGACAACAATATCAAGACATAACATTTTTCATCACATTTCATTTCAGTCCAAAATCACCTTTCCCTTTTGTCTGAAAACGTTGTCCATGTATCATATTTATTAAAGCTTGGCTAGCAGTAAGCACAGCCCTCCGTAGACCTCAGCAAAATGTGTGCTGAGCTAGAGTCAAAGGTTGTGTTTTCAGAAAATAGTATTGATACGGAAAATGTAGGATAGCCCACTGATATAAAGGTTCAGATGACAACAGCTTTTAAGCCTTCACCTAACTCCCACTGTATGTCATCTCTCTGTCTCTCTGTGCCTCTCTCCTTAGGTCCAGACACTTACTTGGAGGGAATAGCCTACATTAAGTGTCAGTACGAGAGCAAGAACAAGTCATCCAACAAAGAGGTCTACTCCCATGTGACCTGCGCTACAGACACCAACAACATCCAGTTTGTCTTTGATGCTGTCACTGATGTCATCATAGCAAATAACCTGCGTGGGTGTGGCCTGTACTGATGATTCTGTTAAATGTTAGCCAATGGATGAAGGGTGTTTGACTTGTATTTACTTATGTTGTACCTGTTTGTAGCACATAGTATGTGGCCCATATCAGTGATGTCATCACTCAAATATGTGGTATGGGCTATGTTCGTGATGTCACAATTCTGCTTTACCACATGACTGGCCATTGGTCCAACTTGACTCTTAATTAATGAATTGATTGGTTGCTTGGTTGGTTGATTCATTGGTTGGTTGAGACTTCTTTTAATGTATTTGTCTTTTTTACTTCCTCTAAAACGGTACTTTGTGCGTTTAATTGTACCAAAACTCCAAATCTTTTGCCAGCATGCTGCATAAATCTTGCACAATACCTACAGTCGACTCTTCAGCAACTCTACAAGGTTCCTGAGACTTGTTTGTACATACAGTTGTGCCTTACTCAAAGAATTAGACTGATTGCAAATTAAGTGCAATGCATCTTAGTGGTATTAGAGGATGGAGTATTTCTAATTATTTTCATTTAAATTTGAGTTGTCACTCTTTGCCTTAGACTTATGTGTTAGTCACATGAAGGGCCGATGTGAAACTGAATATATATATATATATATATATATATATATATATATATATATATATATATAAGTATACATAATATAAAGTATGTATAATATGTAAGTCATTCAACTAGTCTCAGTCAGGGTCAAGTTCAGCTCACGTCAGAAAGATGTTCTTCAGACTTTGTGTGCATGAGATATTAAAGCCTACTAAGAAGAAATTCAACGAAAATGCTAAGTCACAGGCAAAAACGGTGCATTTCTATATATATTTGGTGCAAAACAGCTTTTGTGCATGTCTCCTTCATTATTGTGTATGTGTTGTGTAATTTGTTTTATTTTGTTTTCTGATGACAGGCTTGCAGTGTGCTGCATAGTGTCTGGCTGCACTAAGCCGTGCTCTATTAACTATGGAGCTCCAAAATGACCAGTATTCAATATATAAGACATTATGAACTAAATCATCATATGAATAAATACAGAAAAAATAGATGAACCAAGCATTGTGAAATTATTAAATAAAATCAAATTTGACTCATTACTGAAATGAAAATAGACTTATAAGAATGAAATAACATTTAATGATATTAATTTAAGTTTTAGTTATGTATTAAATAATTTCAAATTGTATTTGTATATTTTTCTGTACTTTATCATATGATGATTTAGTTATAATAATATGTCTAGTTATAATATCTTATTAATTGGCTTAATATTGCCTGTTGCCTGTAATTCCGTATTAAACAACGTGACACCTTGCTTAACATAATGATTCAACAAGTAGGAACAATTGAACACAGTCCATTCATCTCGTCCTAACCTCCACTGGCCTTAGAGAACCATACACCCCCAAACCAGCCTCACGTCAGCTTCCATACAGCAAAGCCACGCTCACTCCAAACCTGTGGGAGGAGAGGGATTATCAGAGTGGACTGTTCAGAATATTAAATGTAATGAGACCAAAGATAATCCAATTTATGAAACATGACTGTTATCACATATTCTTAACTTTTTCTGTAAAGTCACATTTCTATTTTTTACTACATTACAAATTAATGGCACTTAGTTCAGACTAGTTCAGATTTTAAAGTCCCAATATGTCCAACTTTAAGCCCCCTATGTGTAGGATTTGAACATTTCTGACTTTGGCGACTCATAGTGATGGTTTGAGCAATGGTTGCTTATCATTTTATTGAAAACTACCCCGCAGGAGAGGAACATCGTCATTAGTGTCATTATTTCAAAACCTTAGTGTTTTGGTCTTTGATGCATTTGGGGGTAAATTAGTTTGTAGTTAAAATTGTACTTTTGATCAAATTTACAGGGAGAGAATAAATAAAGCAGAATAAATTCTTCTTTTTTTCCTTTAAATGTATAGTTTATATTAAAATGTATAGTGAGGAAGTTGCTATCTATGCCATTTATTCTGCCATCATCCTTCATCTCTGTGGATGTCAACTCTGGTCATATTTGAGATATTTTTCATTTTCATGTTGCAGCATGCATGTGTCCACTATAAAATCACTTTAAACAATGAGCTACAAGAGGAAGTGTGCTGACTCAACCACACAATTCCCAGATAATGCTTCAAAGGAAGCATTGATTTTATAGGGCCTTGGGACCGCATCCATTGTGTGGGGCTGCGCAGTGTAATATCCTTGTTGTCCACCACTCTGCCTTAATATGCCAGAGGTGAGCTTTGAAAGATTGTGTGCTGGTGATTACATATGGTCCTCTGGGACTAGAATGTCAACCTTGTGACTATTGCCCTTTTTTAGCCCTGATGTTTTGCTTTCTGCTGAGCGAGTTCCATTTCCGGTGGATGGTATCGTCCCCGAGCTGCTGTAGGATAGGAGGTTTGATGTAGTGCACAGCTTAGTTTGTGGGAACAGTTTAAATTTGACCCTTGACGTTAAAGCCAAAGAAATGGATATAATACTAGGACAATATCATCTGTTCCTCTCTTCTGTCTTTATAAGCAACAGTTTACAGCATCACATAGAAAGTGAGCTTTGTTTGTCTGTGGGACTTTGTTGAATTGGCTGAGTGTGTTTACAGCATTACTGATATGAGTGCTCCCTGGCAAACAGAGGTAGAGAGCTTCTTTATTTATGTATGAGCAGCGCATTTGCTATATTCCACTCTTCCCTCCACGCTCAAACGCCGAGGGCGCGTCTCCGCCCTCTGCTCAAAGCTGCTATTTAAAATTTAAAAAAAATCGGTAGATGATGTCATCAGCTCTTCCTACCACATCTGTGCCAACTTTTCCTAATTAGAGACAGAGAGCTGCCTAAGGCTGTTGATCAGCCTGCTGTGTGTGTGTGTGTGTGTGTTTCTTTCTGTCTGTGTATCTTGTGTGTAGTCGTGTGTGTTTACCAATTGTATATAGTTACCTACAGTACATGTGTGTCTGTTGTTAGTACAGGAAAGGTCAGTGTGTGTGTGTGTGTGTGCGCGTAGACGCACACACACATACACATGCGTGTATGCGTACATGTTTATGAACATGTGTATGTGTTCTGTGAGAGATAACATCAGCCCATGGGTGTTGTGGTGGAGTCAGTATCTGTGGATTAATTACCCAGAAGGCACCTGTCTACCCTTTCCACAGACACAGGCCCTCAACACACGCACACACGCGCACTGATGACACAAACACACCCATGGGACTTCAAAATGTCACAACACCTTACTTGCTAGTGCCAAAAAATACCACCTTATCCAACCAAAGAGCTTCAGATGTTTTTTGGGTTATTTGCCAAACATGAAACCTGCTGCTGAAGGCTTTTAGTTTATAATCTTTTCCTTTAATCTTATTGTGAAAGTAAAATGATCTTACTGCATCTGCTCTATGATTTTTGGTTTCAGGAAGTGCATCGCCTTTGGAGATATGACTTGAAATATACAGTACATAAAACATCAGGGTTTGTCCTGAAATGATGTTACAAGTCCACATAAAAGATTTCTTTTAATTCACTTCTTTACTTCACTTCCCACTTCTCTCAGTGGTTACACTGTGCATAGAAGCTTCCCTCCTTTTTTAAAATACACATCAAAGTGTGTGCACATCCGGTTTTGTTTGTAGTTTGCATAGAAGCCAAATATTGCACATTGACATGCTGAAAACAATGAGTGTCTGTGCTTGTGCACAGAAAAGACAAAACAAATTATTCTGATCATTTTAACCTTTGCACTATAGTAGTCATGCCCTTGCACATTTAAATTAGAGGATTTTTCTGTCCGCCTATATGCCCTGCCACTGTAAAAGTGCCCTAACGCGTGTTTAATTCAGCATTTGTTGAATGAATAATTTTGTTTAGCAGCATCCTCACTTAATGCAGGGCAGGACGCTGGGGAAGATGTTACTGTTTTAAAATAAACAAAGACACCCCTCACCTAAATGTTGTTGTTTTTTATCCAATTATGCCCCTATTTTTATGCCTGAAAGCCTGAAGAGCAGCCAGCAGTAGACATGAGCTGTGTAACAATGGGCTGGTGAAATTTCCATCCACAGTAAGTTAGCAAGCTCCAGTTCACATTTAGAGCGTACTGTTCAAGCTTTGACTTCCAACTTCTTTCATCCCTGTGTTAACCTCAGACAGCACACAGAACAGGATGTATCCATGTTTCTGCTGTACTGATTCTTCAGTGGCATACTAAATCAGTCAGAGTGATATCAGATGCATTTAATAGTGAATTGCCCCTCAATTTATTCATAATATCTAACAACACTTAAATATATCAGTATATTAGCAGGGAATTGAAGGAGAAAATAATAAGCTGTCTGACCTAGCTAGCCCTAGACCTAGTAAGCTAGTTAGCTTGGTTGCAAACGGGACAAGTTCACTCTGTTCATTCAAGAGACGTATTTGTACCATCAACTTTTGTCTGTATATTTTGTGGAGCAGTTTAACCTCCGGCAGAGGAGGTTAAATAAAAGTGGATGGTGCAGCACCGCTAAAAAGCTATGATAGCTTTCTCCATTTTGGCTCTTCAATCCCTCAGAGGTCAGCACTGTCAAGACTGTCTGCTATCGGACAACAGCTCAAATTTGCGTGTCAAAGTTCACCAAAGTTGAACTTGATACAGAAAATGTGTGCGTTTTTACTCCGCCCCCGTGAGCAATTCCACTAATTGTGACTAATCCATTGAAATGAATTGACTTTGCTGCAAAATTTTGCCGTTTTAAATGCTGGTGTGACCAGGCCTTTACAAATCTAACACAACAGCACGCTCTGAGAAACTGTAATTTAAAGTATATGTGATCTATAGTAAATGGACCGAAACATGCCCACTGTGCAAGTAAAAGTAACTGTGAAACCACAACCAACATGGTATAAAGCCTGTGGATACAGATTTGAGGACAATAGAGGAGAGCAGGTTGATTAAGCACTCTACTTGTGCTTCATCCTTGGTAGACTGAAATCCGCTTCATTTCATTGATCAGTGAAGGAGAGATTTGTGGGTATTAATGTAGTCTGACGCCATGCTAGAGAGGGTTTGTGGGTAATAGTGTGTTGTTTTTTTAGGTGGCTGGTTCTGATGTGAATAATACAATCAGTGGTTCATTCAGGTAACAAAGGTCCTTGCTCATCTGGGCAGCAGGTGGTGGCACAAAAGAAATTTTAGCACCTTGTGCCAATTCAGTGCCTTAACAACATTCACAATCTCTGAAATCCCACAATGGCAGCCAAATGAAGAACTATTCTGACTGAATTTTGATCCCAGAGTTTAGTGCCAAATGTTTCCCATGTTAGGTTTAAGTGAGCTTCTGTGGTGTCTTTTTGCTGACTTATTTATGTTTTAAATTTAGAAGCAGAGTTTTGCCTGTAAATGCTTTTGGGTCATCTTATAATATGTTCAGTTCCCACTCAACCTTGCCAGTTGATAAAATGAGCGCTTAAGCATCTGCAAAACCAGGGAGATCCTGCTGGACTGGGAGAGGATTCAGAAAGTCGCAGGGCACATGACCGTAATGAACTTGTGTAGAATTAAGGAGGCAGAGTTTAAGCAGGTAAAAGTCCTTGCTCTCATCATGCTCTCAAACCTAACTGCTGCAACTTTAGCCTTCAACCCTCCAGTGTCCACGTCATTTATCCCTCTGTCAATACCAACCTGCACCTGTCTATACTGTACAGATCACCTACAGCAAAATCTACAAACCTGTTTTTTTGTGTGTGTGTGTGTGTGTGTGTGTTTGCGTGTATGTGTGTGCATGTGTTGTATTTTACTGAGCACTAAGTAAAATATACCTGCTGTATCTCCCTCACTGCTGTGATAATTTATTGAAAGTTGTATTTATACATAAGCGAAATGACAATAAAGCACCACATGAGTAACTTGATATGTGTGATTATTTGACTATGTGACCTCTTTTTGTTTTGTGTCTCTCGCGTGTGTATTTGCTTTTGCAGAATATTTAAATGGAAATACTGAGGATGGGGTTTTTTTCTGCTTCCCTCTCACTTTCTCCGTGTTTTCCAACACTGTGCTTATTTATTATAAATATTGGAAAGAATTTCCTGAACGGGCCCACTTTGTAAACTAACACTGGCACTGTTTCTTATTGCTGTGTGTATGAGAGAGACAAAGAAATTACTCCTCAGGTGGTATCTTTGTCACTGCATAATAGGCATGTAGAATGTTGCACTTAGAGATGTACACGCAATAATTGTGCAGAAAAAGGTTTATTCCCCCTGACGTATTTATTTCCCCCTTCTTCTTTCCTCTTTCTTTTACCAAAGTTTTAATTAGAAAGAGGGAGAGGAGGGTGTTATTCTCTCTCTCCCTCTCTCTCTGTAATAGTAAGCAAAGTCTTTGGCTCATTTGTGTCAAGTTTGAACTCAAGACTGTCCGTAACAATGATATTCTTTCCTCAGTCTCCCTGAGACTCTGTCACACTGCAAAGGTTGTAGATTGGTGGTAACTTTAACTTTCCCCTTCTTTCCTCTTTCTTTATCATCATCCATTCTTTGTCTTCCTGTCTGTCCTTGATCTTTTCTCTTTTTCCCCTCACTATTATCTCTTTCCTCTTTCTCCTTTCCTCCTCTTCTTTCTCCTCTCTATTTAATCCTCTTCTCCTCCTTTCACCTGTCCCCTTAATCTCATCGAATCCCCTCCTTCTTCTTTTATTCCTCTTTGCTGTCTCATTCTTTTTTCCATCTTTCCCATCTATTTCTTTCTCCCCCCTTCTTCCTTCCTCCTCCGCAGAATCGCATGCACGAGTCTCTGATGCTGTTTGACTCTATCTGCAACAACAAGTTCTTCATCGACACTTCCATCATCCTCTTCCTCAACAAGAAGGATCTTTTTGCAGAGAAGATCAAGAAGTCTGCACTCAGCATCTGCTTCCCCGAATACACAGGTAAAAAAAACAAGGATTGTCAACTTTCTTGAGTGTATAGGTGAGAAATAGCAACAGAACTTGACAGGTGCACAAAACTGATTTCTCAGAGAACACAAAAAGCTGCGAACCAGCGAAACTCAATCCAATTACACAAGACATAAAAAGAGCCCAATATACCATAAATTGTATGATAAATTTGCTAGGCTTTAAAATGAGAAAAACATGTCTAAAAAAAGTTGTACCATTTTAGCTTCGCCCACATTACGTTTTTTCTTTTTTTTTCCAGAGCATTTGATTTATTGATTGCTGTTGGGATGTAAAGAGAATTTCAACAAATATAGCAAAAAATGCTTCTGAAATACATTACCTGCCCTAGCTATAAGTGCAGTTTTAAAGGAATAGTTCAACATTTTGAGAAATCTGCTTATCCACTTTCTTGTATGAATGTTAGATGAGAAGATTGGGTGAAGTTCAGTAATTACATCTCGTTTGCTTAATCTGTACAAAAACTTGAGGAAAAATGACAATTCCAAAATGTAGTCCAGCACACATTTTTGTCATAGTTTTTTGTAGGGATTAAATAAACAAGACCTAATGTGTTTATTAATGAGCTTTAATAGTGCTGGTAGGTTACCTGTGAACAGAGCCACGCTAGCTCTTTCCACTTTCCTGTTTTTATGCTAAGCTAAGCTAACTGGCTGCTGGCTGTAGCTTATTATATAACGTACTAACATGTGAGAGGTATCAATCTTCTCATCTAATTCTCAGCAGGAATCAAATAAGCGTATTTTCCAAAATGTCAAACTATCCCTTTAACCTAAAATCTTGATATGTTCTAAAACTGCCTGAAAGCCATTATAAAGATGCTGCAACCATATGAGATACCATATGAGGCAGCGGTAAAGAGCAGAACACTAGTTTAAACGAGATGATATAAAAGTATGAATGACTACCAGCTTCCAGATCTCAATGTGATTCCCAGCAGTGGAATAGCTTCCTAAAACCCCTCCCCTGTTTCTGGCCACTGATTAACCGCTGCTTGATACAGTAGATTAGTTTGTTCTGCCTTGTACCTCTGGTGATGCGAGGACCAATCTTTACTGTCACTGAGTTGTAAACCATTCTGAGAAATGTGTCCCTTTTAATCAAAGCAGCTGTGTACAGCATTGAGTCAATTTGAATAATCAGGTGTTAGCAGGAGAGACAGCCCAAACAAAACAACCAAATGTTTGATGTCGCCTGTTTGAAGAACTGTAACCTCAGTTTGAAAAGAGCGATATACATGAAGATTTACTTAGATAGCAGAGAAGGAGCGAGAGGGGGCAGTGATAAACAGGAGGGAGAGAGGGAAGCAGCCGAGAGGCTCAGATGCAAGTAGAAGCTGTGAGGGGAGACAGATGTAGCCGTAGCAGTGAAAAGGAAGGGATTGGGAGTCAGAGAGCAGGAGAGAGTCACGCTTGGTCAGCCATGTAGAGGGAAGAGAGGAGATGGCAAGTGAGAGCTGTCTCCTGCCCTCCTCACACAAACGCAACTCTCTGCCGATCCTATTCATTTCTGTCCCTCATGCTTTACTTATATTCTGCTAACTGCCTTGATAATCACAGTGAGTCTATCTGACATGTTCCATCTCTCTCCATCTCCCTCGTCACTTCCTCCCTTACCTTCCAGCGAGAAGCCTCTGAGAATAATGTTTTTGAACCCTCACTTCTGTGCAACAAAAGTAAACCAAATTGGGAAAAATAAAGTATGAAGAGAGAATTTTAAAGAGCTACTTCAGCAATTTACAGTCGTATTGCTCTTCCATAAAGTCAGAGGAATTGTGAGATACAGATTTAAAAATCAATGCAGCAGAGGCAGAGATATCCTGACTTTTTTAGTATAAGAACTAAATGCAAATCCATTGACCTTATGCGGCCCGCCCATTTTTGTCGTCTGTTCGATTTCCGGTTTTGTCTTGTAACCCCTGGTTGCTATTGCTGGCTATAGTAAATGCATTTAAAAAAAGGCGGAGTCCTGATCAGTCCACACTGTCTGCTATACATTCCTCAAAGTTGGGAACACATGTCCACATTTTTGAGGAGGCCATATGGCCTGACAGCACCACATCCACCATAGATGTCAATGGAACATTTTATGTTTTAGAGGGTCATTATTGCAATGGTGGCTTCTGGATCAAACCCTGCCCCCACGAGTAAATTGAACTTAGCAGCAGTTGATTACTTCCTGAGAATATATCACTCTTTTTTTCTGGATTTCTGGATTTTTTGGCTAGAAATGAAATTTGATTTTATCCACAGAACTGCTGATAATTAATTATAAATGATGTATATATATATATGATGTTTATTCAAATTTTGTTTTCTTTCATAATTGTTCGTTATCTAGTGGTAAAGCAACAATTCCTTTACACAAAACAGATTATTTTTAGCGACATGTGAATGGCATTATCAGTAGGATTTATTAATCTAACCTGTTACCAACTCTAAAGTTGCATTTGAATTGACATTTGTTAATGAGGTTTGGTAAGGCATCTTTGTTTCAGTACATAGTCTTCGGCATGCGAAAAACACAGGCACGTACACACATATACCAACACACTCACATGCTAAAAGTCCTACATGACCGAGAAATAGGAGTCTATTTTAGCGGGCATTATACTGTTGTGTAAAATGGGAATACTGGGATCTCAATACCCAGCATTCAACCCCAGTGTAAAATCAGGGCAGTGCCATTTTAACATCTCTCTTTTCTCTCTCCAGGACCCAATACCAATGAGGACGCAGCAGCTTACATCCAAGCACAGTTCGAGAGCAAGAATCGCTCTCCAAATAAGGAAATCTACTGTCACTTGACCTGCGCCACGGATACAGGAAACATCCAGGTGGTGTTTGACGCCGTGACCGACATCATCATTGCCAACAACCTCCGAGGGTGCGGCTTGTACTGAGCACGCCCACACACCCCGTAATTTCCTCCCCTTTTGTCCCCTCTTCTCTCTCACCCTTCCTGTCCTCCTCCCCCCTCCCTGCTCCTGTTCCTTTGACACTGCTGTGGAAATGATGGTGATGATGACGATGATGATTCTGCTGATTATTTAAAGAAAAAAGAAAGAAAAATGCAACTAGGTACATATTAATAATGAGGATAATTTAAAAAAATAGGCATACGTATATATAAATATATATATATATAATGTTTTTAGTTCTTGTCTCTTCTCTTCTCGCTCCGACTTCTCCTCCTGACGTACTTTGGCCTGCTGCCAAGCAAAACAAAATTTGTTTTAGTAGAAAACATGAAACCCTGCAGCCTTGAAAACTTCTTGAACAAAGTTAATGAAAGCCTCCGTTCCCTGTTCTCCTCTCTTTTTCTTTCTCAGCTGTGTCTTTTGTTGTTAACAAAAACAAAACGTGTACTTATTTTGGAGATTTTTTTTTTTACTATGAATATGACTTCCGTTTTATTTTGTTGATCGTGTGTATATTTATTACATGAGCATCAGTCTGTACACTGATTTTTATTCACATTTTGCCTCACTTTGACACCTTTATTTGTGTATGTTTTTGTTTTTTGCTATAGTAGTGATAATGTAATAACCATATTTGCAGAAATATGTGAAAATGTCGATACCACTAAAAAACACCAGACAGGTCGGCGAAAACCTTAATCAACTCCAAACTTGCTGAAACTGACAACACTGATTTTAACATTAGTCTTTTGTTTACATTAGCCAAGACATTTTAAGATGTTTGTTGTCAATTTCCTTTTTGTCTTTGAGTAACTTGTATCATTTCACTCCCCACAATCGGGTTTTCATCGACAGGAAGTGAGGCTGTTTCCCAAACCTCGCCTTAGCCATTAGCCAACCATTGGTCATGGCCGAGCCTGAGAGCCAATAGGAAATGTGCTAAATGTCCTATCAGTGCCATGTAACAGAGGTACTGTACTGTAGATAGCTACGCTTTTAGAAGTACACAACGTTATAACTCTACCTTCCTCATTGTTATAACCTCTAGACCTACTAACATTCTCCATGTAAGGAAACTCACTCCTGGTTTGATAATGGTTGATTAATTTATTAATTTATTTATTGATTGATCGCCTGTCCTACACATAGCTCTCTCTCTCGCTTCATTTACACACCACCACCATGCCTTTACTTCTCTAACCTCCATCCATCTCTCTCTCTCTTTTTGCCTTCTTTTTGCATGGCGCCCTTGCGTCCTGATTTTGGGGTCAAAAGGCCTCTCCTTTCTTTCCAACCCTTCTCACCCCTCCCTCCCTCCTCTTCCTCCCTTCCTCCTCTTCCTCCTAAAGCCCTGACACAGATAGCATGAGATACTCAAGCCTTTGTATAAAGAGACCAGTTAATTCATAAAACTTAAAAAAAAAAAAAAAAAAGCTTCACATAGATACTGTTGGTAATAATTAAAAAAATAATTTTAATAAAAATAGCAAAAGATGAATAAAAAAGAAGGGAAAAAATACAAAAAAAGACGGATAGCAGCAACAGAAGGAGAGAGATGATTGGTTCCTGAATGGGACAGGGCGGGGTCAAATAAAAAAACAACGTGAGAGGCAAAGTTTCGAAGGGTTGAAAGGTCACGTGGGAGGCTTGGGAGAAGGAGTGTAGATTTTGGGATTTTTGCAGTGACACGTAGAATTCAAACCTATAACTACAATGATTAATAAAACTGACAACAACAATCATGATGATCCTGTAATATTATCAAAAGATAATCTTTCTTCTGCTTTGTAGCTACAAAACATTTTTTCTCTGTACCTCCCTTTTTTTTTTTTTAATAAAAAGATGTTTTGCAAAGGGTTCCAGTTTGACAGCAAGCTGATTTGGAACCACGACGATCTCAGACCGACCCCGTGTTGTTGTAATGCTCTGAACTGTGCCCCCCTCCCCTCCCCTTTTACCGTTTTGCCTGTTTCCCTGCATTAGAACCGTGTCCTCACTTTAGCCTGACTCAGAACGATTAAATATAATATTACAACAATATCTATTTTTTATGATTTCAGAAAAAAACAAACCACTTTTTGGGGGGAGAGCACGTTTCTCGCTGCGTCCACTAGTTAGGGACGCCGCATGTTCACACATCAATGCTGTATAAAGTCATGCTCCTTTCTTCTTCTTCTTCTTCTTCTTCTGTCTCTTTTCAGTTTGACACACACCTTCCAGGTCTACAATGAAAAGCACAGTTCTCACGTCACACACACACTTGCTCGCACTCACACACAAACAATAAGTAGATTTGGAAATTTGTTATCTATTCATACCTAATCTATGTTACCCCTCATCGATCTATCCACCAATCTATCTATATAGACCTCTCTTTCTTGCCCCTTGATTTCTAGTTTTTAAAAGAGAAAACAACTGTGTATAATGACATGATATACCTGTTTCTTTGGCATTCTGTTCCTGTTACCTTCATATTGTTTTTATTTTTACCTCCTCTATGTTCTGTTCTTTACCCAGTGAATGCTTTTTTTCTGTGCAGCTTTTTTTTTCTCTCTCTCTCTCTCTCTCTCGCTCTCTCTCTCTCCCCCTCCCCCTCTACTCCTCTTTAGTGAATGGTTGTTATTTCATGTGGGATGTCCGTGCTGGAAAAACCAATCGAATGTAGTGTTTACATTAAAAAGCCACTGTTTTCATGACAAAAAAGCCAACATCTTCTCGTCTCCGAGTCATTCAGTATCACCGTGTCTGTGTTTTTACCTTTCAGCTTCGAGGAAACTGCTCCCGGGCAGTGTCACACATTCAGTCAGACTGAGTGTGTGGAGCAATTCGGAGCAGATATTTGTGAAATCTCCAGGCTTAAAGTGAATGGTGAAAAGAGTCTTTAAGTTCTCTAAAATGTGACTTTGCTAGGTAGATGCTAGTGTCACAAATGCTGGCTTTAATTTAAACACCTGATAAAGTGTGTAGTCAGACAGGTGGCTGGCACGGAGAACATAACACCTCAGTAAAAAGCTTGCCAGCAGAAATTTAAAACACTGGAAATAAAATCTGTACAGTACCATAGCTGAAGCAAAACAAGCTTCAGGATTATTGTTTGTGCACACTGTGACATCCAATGAGACAGTGCTGACGAGCTCTTTTAATTGCATTTTAATAAGCTCTCGTTGTTTACAGCTGGGCCTCCTATTGCCAGCGGCAGGCAGCCTAATACTGCTGCAGTCACAGAGGAAGAAAATAAATTATCTCAGGAGACAAAACTTACAATTGAGTCTGTAAAACACACCCGGCTGACCCAAGTAACTTTGCTGCGACCACAATTTAATCTCCTGAAAACCTGTCCAGAGATAATACAGCCCCTTGTTTCATCTCAGCTCTTGCATCATCCTGAATGTGCACTGGGACTTTTCAATAAAATCACTTTTTCTTTGCTACTAGTTAATTTTACTTTTAGATTACTATATTAAATGTCACGGGCTGTTTTAGATGCCATCTGGAGTAAAGTGAGCCTAAACCGATTAATTTACAGTCATGGTGGCTGCATCATTCCCATCAGTTGTGACAACATTTTACTCACCAGTTTTATTTATTTGAGAGGTGGCAACAACACTAGACACAACTTTACAACCAATCACCCAAGCTCACAGACAACCAGACAGATTTTCACCCATGCTAGAGGTGTGAGTGTAGGGAGAGCAATGTCGGTCCGTTGGCCCACCTCTTTGGTCCAGACTACAATATCTCAAGAACTGTTGGATGGATTACCATGGAATTTGGTAGAGACACTCATGGTCACCAGACAATGCATCCTATTGACTTTGGTGATCCCCTGACTTTTCCTCTAGCGCCACCATGAGGTTGACATTTTGGGTTTTGAGTTAAATATCTCGACAACTTTTGGATGGGTTGCTATGAAACATGTACAGACATTCATGTTCCTCACAGGATGAACTGTAATAACTTTGGTGATTACCGTGACTTTTCATCTAGTGCCATCATCAGGTCAGAGTTTGAATTCATCCAATACTTTGGTGGTTTATGACCAAATACCATGGATGTATTAAGAGAGCTGGATATGGTGCCGCCATTCAGCCTTGGTGCCAATTTGTCCCAGTGGTCACTTGCGATAATGCAACAAAAAATAATTTTCCCATTACACCACCATTATAAAAGAGAGATCTGTAAAACTGTTGACAAGTCACCTCAAACTGCAATTCAGCTCAATTATTATTCTTTGTATTACGAATTTTCAATCCATGGAGGTTTTATATCTGTAAAACTTTCCCAGAAGCTATTATTTGCATGACGTCATCCCAATGTAAAGTCTATGGGCTGAGTGGGATCGTGTGGGCGGGGCCAGGGGGAGAAACACTAATGCGAATGCGCTGTGGGGCGCACAAACCGAGAAGCTAGAAAGCCCTTTTGGCTCATGCACTCAGCAAGCAATTTTTATTCAAGTGAGTGGGCACCAAGTTCTTATAATACATCCATTCCCTGGTTGACATTACCTTGCACAGCTCTATTAAGTGTACTCACTGCATTCCCAGACTTAAGTAATGCTGTTTGTGAGTGAGCCATTATAATAAATACAAGGATGAACACTATGAAGACCCAGATCATAAAAATATGGATTTTTTCTTTTAAGGGGATGGAAAATAGAAAAGCTGAAAAGGGTTTTCCTGGTTCAAATATCTGTCCTTCACAGACACACACACACACGATCCAAACATGATAACAGAGAGACACAAACATTTTGCTTCCTGTCCTCCCCCTCATTTGGGAGGAAGTCATGAAGTGAGCTGACATATTTCAGAAAGACAAACGCACTTTTTCTATCACGCTCTGATCCACTGATAACTACTTCTTTACACATATACTGTCAGGAAATGGGATTCTCTTACTCATCCTCTATTGGTATTGGTGTTACTACAAGAATGCTCTCCAAAGAACACAACAAATGTACACGCACTGTACAGTTATCTGTTCATGACATCCTGATTTCATCTGTGTTGAGATGAGTCTGTCTCTGCAGTGCTGTGATGACCCTGGGCCTTAGGAGAGTATGTGTTGGTCTGTCTCTGCTTCCCTCTTTCTGTCAGATCCTCCCTGATTACTTGGTCCCTCCCACCTCATTGACAGGTGTCACCTGTTTGGAGCTTGAGCGGTCACTGTGTGGACCTCCCTTCTTTCTTATGCTCCTGAACGAGCAGGGCATAACAGTGCAAACACACACTCACATCCATTTGACATGGAGCTGTGTCATGTCAGTACATTGATATATAGTAAGGGAGTAATCCTGCACATACTGTACACAAACTTCACCAGATAACACACACTCTGCCCTCTTGTAAAGGTGTATTTCAACTGTACTGCACGTCCTCTTGACTTGAAACATCACACACAGATCAGAAAGAATCCCTGTCATGACAGATAGAATAGTAAATGTGAGCTGGAGTGACAGGAGGCAGAGAGAGAGAGAGGTTGTGTCAGACCATATTCACTGAAGAGAGAGAGAGGAGTCTTTCATCCTCACTGCTGTGGCAGTAGCTGTAAGGAAAAGGCTGGTTCACCGAGTCCAAGCATAATACAGAGAGAGGAGGAGATGGAGAGAGCCATCGTACAGCAACAGAGAAGGAGGGTGGGTGAACACAGAGGGAGGGATGGAGGGGGTGTAAGGAAGGAGAGCTCTGAATCTTATCTACTCGACTCACCCTAATTGCTGGGTCAATAATTTTACCCTTATCTGGTTTGTTTGTTTTTTTATTTGGATCCCCATTAGCTGCTGTATCACACAATTCTCAGGGTCCAAATAATTTAATACACAGTGACAGTACAAATCAACACCAACTGTAACAACTCACATTTACATAATGACAATGAGAATACAGAATCATTATGATTATTACCATTGTCATTATATTATAATCATCACCATTATTATATTACTATTACCATAATATAAACAATATGTACAGCACTTTTGTGTCAGTTTTCATAATTTCAAATACTGACCTTTGTGACAGTGTCAGTAGACCCTGTAGCTCTGTCAGGTGTGTAATCATCCAACAACCTTTTAACAACACAAGGCTCTTAATACCATGTTCAGAAAAACAACAGCACAGCGTGAATAAATGCAGCCCCCTCATTGGCTCAGTGGGGGTGTCGAGTTAGAGCGCGGCGGCAAAAAAAGTCAAGCAAAAACGTTGAACCTGACTCAACCAGCCGCAACACAATGCAGGGTCATGCAGCAATGCGCTGCATTGGTAGATTACGTTGTAACACAAACACCGTATTTCAACTGTATACCTCATCATCGTCGCAATGAAACGTAAAATCGTGTCACATAGTACTATAAACCATCAGTATTACTTGCAGTGTTTTGGTGTCTGATAAGCTCTCAAACTTATGGATCTGTTACTCAAACCGGCCTTCCTGAATCCTATTTCAACGTCTCACTGGTACCTGGGGCACGTTCTATCTGAAAACGGTGTGTACCGTTTTGCTACGTTTTCCGGGTTGAAAGATATGTTTCTTCGAAACCGTGTGCAACGGGCTTTGAGGTGCGTTTTCTCTTGTTTAGTGGGTGTGTCAGAGGGGTTACTCAATCAGCAGCGACGTGTATATAAACACCACCGTATTAAAAAAAAAACACAACAGGGTGTTTAACACACCACCGTTTCCATTTAAATAAACGTTTTGCTACGTTTTGTCAGGGCTGAACGCACCCCTGAAACACACAACCACAAACGCAACCCTTACGTTGTTTTTACCAACAAGTCCTCCAAATTAAACGGCCAAATACTGTACATTGTTTGCCCATGCCATCTAGAACGACACAATGAAGGGTTTCTTGATTTGACGCGCCTATCGACATTATTTGTCTCTCTCTTCCAAGACCTTTACAAATCACTGATAAAAACATAAATCCATTTGATGATGTGACAACGTTATGGTTAAGGTTTGGTTAGGTTTAGGCACAAAAACGGCTTGGATACGTTTAGGGAAAGATCATGGTTTACTTTAACAAGTACTTTGTCAAAGTAAAGGACAATCGTGGTCATGCTTTTAAAAAACAACAACATTGACTGAAACGGGAAACAAAATGTGGTCTCTCGTGTTAAAGTCCAATCTTTTGTTGATCCGTCTGTCCACCCCCGACCTACTCCCTATGTGGACTTTGTCAGTCTATAACAACGGTACCTGACTTTCTGCTTTACTCCCATTACAATTACCACGGCCACTAGAGGGCTTTGTTACTTGAACGTAAACATGTAAACGTGTCATTTTGGAGCTCTTGATGAAACAAATGATGCTGTCGTTCTTCTTGGAAGGACAGTATTATTTTTATGCAAGGCTGTTTTTCTGTCTGAACACCCCCTTAATGATTTTAATTCTATAGCCTGTAGGTTCATGAATTCTGAAAATAAACAAGTATATAGCCTACTGTATATAAATCTTGTTATTTCACACTTGTCAATGCCTCTAGGTAAAAGAATGTCTAATGGACCAAACTTTCAATAATTAAGAGTAATCCTTTAACTTTTAATAGTTTAACATTTTCAGAAATATGCTAATTTGCTGTCATATCTGTGTGTGAAGAATGGAGCTGGAGCTCGGAGGCGATTAGCTTGTTAGCATAAAGACTGTAAGCAGGGGGAAACAACTAGCTTGGTTCAATTTGCACAGTTTGCTCCTCAGTTCCACTCAGCCTTTGTGCGCCTTGTGTGTTTTCCCGCCTGTGTAATTGTCTGCCCCGCCCTGATTAGTTTCACCAGTCCCTCATTATCCATCGTAGTGTATTTAGTCTGTGTGTTCCCTTGTCTCAGTGCTAGTTCATCTTTGTCCGTGAGTCAAGCACTCCAGCCATTTACCTAATGTTTTCCCAGTGTTGTTTGGACTTTACTATCCTAATAAACCTTTAAACACCTCTTAAACTCACTCATTAACATGTAACTTGTTTGTTTAATAAGGTCGCAAACAGAAAGTTTAAAATGAGATTTATATTGTTGCCGTAACTAATAATAATCATAATAATAATTGTTGAGAAATAGTTACAGCATGTAACTCCCCCTAAAGCCACAGACACAACATTTTATATTTCTGTTTGTGTACGCATTAAACAAATCTGTGAGCTTTAGAGGTGTTGGTAGACATATTTTTGAACTTTGGACAGGGCCAGGCTAGCTGTTTCCCCCTGCTTCCTTTCTTTATGCTAAACTAGGCTAATCAGCTCCTGGCTCAACCTTCATATTTAAGGTACAGACTTAAGAGTGGTATCAGGCTTCTCATCTAACTCTTAAAAGGAACTGAATGAGCATATTTCCCAAAATGTTGAAGTATTTCTTTAAAAGAGCTATGGTCCTTTTATAGAGACAGGAACAGGGATAGATGGAAGAGATGAAAAAAGAAAGCAACACAAATAAGACAAGGACGTAGAAACAAGGAAGTTTGAGGAAATAAACCCAAAGAAATCAAAAGCAGAACAAAGGCCACAGCAGAAGAGAGGAGCACATAGATTTTTGATTTAGCAGGGTGAAAACTGACAGGGAAAAATTGACTGATGAGTAGAGTGACTGACAGCTGTATTGGACAGTCAAGTGTCAAGAATCTTGAATCCTACCCCGAGTGACTTCACCTCCTCGCTGCCAGTAAGATATTTTTAAATCCTGGGAAAACATAATGAATCATCATCAAGTGAAACTGAAGATATCAGCAATAAAAAGCCAGTCTGGGTCTTGTGGTGTTGTCTGATTCAGTGGAAATGGTGCACTGAACAGGCTATTCTGCTTTATAAAAGGCAAATGACACAGCACTTTGTATTATATTATCTCGTGTCATGCCACCTCGCATGTACTTTTGCACAACTCTTTTGCTGTGGGTTAAATACAGGAAAAAAATACAGGAAAAATCAACCTACATGATAATGATGAGTTCCAATACAAAGTATTTTTCATATTTGCACTGGATGGAGCTGAACATCTAGTTCTCCTGCATAATTGTGCTCTTGTGCATGATTCAGTGCATGATCTTTACTAGAGCTGTCATTTTAATAGCCAAGAGTACAAAGTAATACCTGAAATAGGATGCTCATTGCCAGCGTAAAAGCTATTATGATCAATAAAGGAAGATGGGTTCTATATGGAAATGGAATCCCTGTCAGATTTAATTCAGTATACTTTGTGATGGTTTAATATCTCATTTGGTCTGGAGTTGTAAAGCTTTTCCCCACATAGTTAAAAAGACTTTTCAGGTCCTGCTGACAAATACCATCAGCATAACATAGCTTTTATTTGAGGGTGTTCACGGCCACTGCAATGTCATGAGTTTTCAAGTCACAAGGAGTCATTACTTACCAGAAACCACTCCTTAAGATCTCTGCTGGTACACCCTAAAGATAGGAAGACTGGAGAAGTGTGTGACATCACATGCAACTGTGGGGAACACTACTGTGCACTGGTGAAACAGCAAAGACCCTGGACAAGAGACTGAATGAACACCGGAAACCGGACAACACCAGCTGTCTGTGAACAGCAGACCAAAACTGGTTACTGCACTGACTGGGAAAGGGGTCAAAGGTCATCGACCAGGAGTCAGGGGACACCTGAAGACAGATCAAGGAGGACATTCATATCCGACACCAGAGACAATCTTTAAACAAAGACCGGGGTTACCATCTCGTCTATAGGGTGTAGACGAATCAGGCTATTGGCAAAGGTAGACAAGCCACTATTACTGTGGTGGCACCTCACGTACACATTACTCATGTAACACTAATGTAAAGGATTTTACATTTTAAGTGCCATTGCCAAGAAAACTGTCCAGGAGATCATGTAGAACCGGTTATATGTTGAAAATATGGTCATCAAATACCATTTCAATAAAGGTTATAATCTACAAAACTTAAACTTTTCTACAAAATTTTGTCCACTTGACAACTAGACCTCTTTTCTAGCAGCAGGGCTGTGCTGTTTCCAGCTGTTCCAACGGTAAACTTCAACTTTGGTAAAAGTGGACAGTAAAACCCATAAGCCTCTGCTTCATGAAATCAATTGTAATTTCATAAATCTCCATTAAATCCTTGTGTTTTAAGGACAAAGGGCTGACCAGGCACTGCTAAAGAGTGGTCTTCCGACACGGGGCTGATGGTGAGCTGCCACAGTGCCGTTCTCTTGCAAGCTTGTTACTGCAGTACGTTTCCTGGCCAAATTCCACTTTTACAGATCATGTGTTTTTGATTTTTATTAAATGAGGCATTAGTCTGCGGCAGACCTTGAAAACAAAACACATAAATCAGCTGCCGGATTGCTCTGTATTCGACCACTTGTTGTCACGTGACTGAAGTCTCACACTTAGGTCGCATGATCATGAATGAACCACCTCCATGACAACTGAGCAAACTCCATCCCATGATGAAGGCCATGAGATGCAGTTGAAAATCCTTTTCCAATAAGAGGACCTTGTGCTGAGAATTTTTTGTTAAATAATTTATATCATGTTTAAAGGAACAGCTTGCCATTTTGGGAAATGTGCTTATTCACTTTCTTGCCGAATTAGATGGGAAGATCAATACCACTCATCGTCATATATTTCTGTTGGATATGAAGCTACAGCCAGCACTCAGTTAGTTTAGTATACAGACTGGAAAGATAGGGAAATAGCTAGCGTGGTTCTGTCCAAAGATAACAAAATCCACCTACCAGCCCCTGTGAAGCCAGGCAACCAGCAAAGAGTCCTAAAAGACATAGTTCATTAAACATCCCCCCCTAAAAATCCCCAAATATGATTAAGTTTTTGAATTAAACAAAACACTTGGATCAAGTGAGTTGTGTGTGCTTTAAGTGTTATATAAATATATGAATAGAGGTAAGATATAACATGTTAATTAGAGAGCCTTAGAGGTGCTGGAAGGCAGATTTTTTTACCAGAGCCAGGCTGGCTGTTTCCCCCTGCTTTCAGTCCTTATACTAAGCAAGATGACTGGCAGCTGGTTGCAGCTTCATAATAGTAACAGAAAGATGTAAGAGCTGTATCAATCTTCACATCTAACTCTCTGCAAGAAGATAAGACATAAGAGAGACTTTATTGTCATCCATCTGTATGCAGTGCAGTACAGTACATAGAGGAATATACTGTACAGTATGTTAAGGCTCATTATCCTAATATTAAGAGGACTATGTATAAAATTGGCTACAATTCCTACACTGCTCGTCTGATTTAAAAAGAAATACCCTTAAAGCTAAAAGTCAGCACTTTAACCTTACAGTCACTGTTTCATTTCAAATCCAATGTGCTGGTGTAGAGCCAACATATTAAATATTTCTCACTGTCTTATTACTTTGTAACTGTACTGTCTATATGCTTTATATAAATAATGAATGATCATAAATCCAATATTAATGGAGTTGGAACAAAATGGCCATTATGTTATACTGAGAAAACACGAAGAAAGTGAGAAATGCTTACATATTGGTTCTCCATTCAAGTCACGCATCATTAAATAACAGACAGACTCAGTGCTTTGGTGTTCTTCCACATTTGATAGGAATAGCTGAGTTGACAACAGCAACTGAGACTGAGAAGTTGCTGTTGGTAAAACGTATCATTCCAGTGTTGATTTCCCGTAATATTAGATCCAAACTGGGAAAGAGCAGCATCAGATATTCAAGTCAGTTATTATTAATGGAATTAATGGAAGGTGATTCATTAAAAAAAATAATAGATTAGGTAGACATTAAGTATGAATTAAGCAGTTGGATCATCTGAGTCACAGCAAACACTTTTGGAAGCTGTTGGTTGCTAGCCCAGTATCAATGACATGATTTATGTAGCTAATCAGCTTTAAAGCAGGTTGACCATGTGCTGTATCTTCACACAAAATGTTACACTGCATGAGCCATACATCACAGTAAATTACCCCAGAAGCTGACACATTGCTGCCTCATTATTTAAAAGTTAGCTTTTTTTGCTAGCATTGCTTTTTAAGCACAGAAAAAGAGGTTAGACTGATAATTTAAAGAGATATAGGAGGGAATGAAGAAGCAGAGAGGGACACGTTGGGGGGTGGGGGTGTTGGCGCACTGAGATCAAGCCGAATTAGCAATCATCATTCACCTTGAGATGTTTAGCCAGGTGCCTGCCAATTTAATGAACCTGGCCCACTGCCAATGCTAATCCACTAAAGCACCTGCATTACAGTTCATCATCATCGAGTAGTGACTGTGACTGAACACATCACACAGCACAAAACAACTTTTAATTTTTGTTTCACAAGTACATTTCCAGCTACTTTATACATACATTGATTCAATATCTGGGCTATTATAAGTATTACCAGGTCAATTAAAGTGTTGGTTTTTAAATATGAATAACACATTTCCCCTGTTGTGGTATATAGCCATGTAGATGTTATTTGTTTCATGTCTCCAGGTGTTGAGATATCTGTCTGTCTTTGCTAATGACCGCTAAACATAAGTACAGCTAAGGCTTTTGGAAATGTCAGTAGTTTGGTCATAAACTAAGTATTGGACAAATTAAAAATTTTACCTAGTGATTGTGTTGGATAAACAAGTCGGGATCACCAAAGTTATTACAATTCATCCCATGGGGACCATGAAGGTTTGTACCAAATTTCATGTCAATCCATCCATGTTATTTTTCATGTTAAGTCAAGTCACTTTTATTTATTTCCACATTTAAAAAGAACAGGATTTGACCCTTGCTTTCCAAGCGAGGCAGATGGGTTAGAATGTGCCTCAATACAGGTATACATGATAAAAGGAATAATAAATAAAAGGCAATAGTGCATAATGTAATACAATAATACATATAATACAGAAGAAGAGAAGGCAAGACTAAAATGAAAAAAACACACCTAAAAGAACTAAAATGATCAAATCAGAATCAAAGTAATAAAATAGAAAGTTTGAAGAAATTGAATAAAACCAACAACAGATTAAAAATGCAGCAAGAGGACATTAGAAATAAGTTAAGAGTGGACTTGACAAAAACCATGGGGCAACCTCAGACTGAACCAAAAGCAAGAGAAAGAAAGTGGGTCTTTAAATTTGATTTAAAATTCTCTATGGTGGAAAAGGACTTAATGTGGGACGGTAGACTATTCCAGAGCCTGGGAGCAGCAACAGAAAAAGGTTTTTAGGTATTAGTGAGGGACTGAGAGGAGATGCTGTGAGGATGACCTAAGTGACCTGGGGGCAGAATATGGAATTAGCAGATCAGTAATGTATTGTGGAGCTAATCCATTTAAGGCTTTGAAAACAAATAGTAAGATTTCTGTATTCAGTATTTTATTGGTAACCAGTGCAGGTGAGCCAGAACAGGAGTGATGTGTTGTCTTTTCTTTGTTCCAGTTAAAAGTCTAGCAGCTGCATTTTGAACTATTTGGAGTCAAACTTGCAAAAACAAACTCTAGAGCCAGTGTTTGGTCTCTGGGCTACTGTAGAAACATGGCGGTGCAAAATAGCGACCTCCGTGGAAGGGGACCCGCTCCCTATGTAGATAAAAAACGGCTTATTCTAAGGTAATGAAAACACAACGATTCTTATTTTCAGGTGATTATACACTAATGAAAACATACTGATAAATCTTATATTCCATTTCTGCCAATAGCTCCTCCTAAATGTTACACACTATAGATGGGACAAGGGAGTGGGGCTTGGATGGGGTGGGAAGGGGACAAGATAATGTGGATTCAAATACAATCATAAGATGGTCAGAGAGACCAGTTTCAGCAATTTCCAGGTTGGAGACAGAGAAACCAGATGACAACACAAGATCTAGTGTGTGACCCTTTTGAAGTGTTAGGCCGGCACTGATTAAATGAGATTAAAAGAGTCCACAAGGCATAAAAACTCGTTGACCATAGGTTTTGATGGGCAGTTTATAACAGTTTATCAGAAGGCGAGGTCATAAATGATAGAAGATCAGAAAACTCTTGAACAAAGCTACTGTTAGTTTTAGGTGGTCTGTACACCAATGCACATAGGACAGGGGTAGTAACATTAATCTTAAATTGCACCTCAAAAGTAGAATAGACATCAAATTTGAAACAGTTTTTAAAAACAGTGGCTAAGCCACCTCCACGACCGGTAACCTTGGGGAATTTAAGAAGCTGCAGTGGGAGGGACAGAGACCACCAACTGAGGTGAGATCACCAAGCCAAGTCGCAGTTTCAAATAAAAAGTCCAACTGACGAGCTGTAAAGTTGTCATTTAAAATGAAGGTCTTCTTTGATAGGGACAGAGCGTTTATTAGGGCAAATTTGACAGGTGGGCAGCACGCTACGACGACGCATTTCCACAAACTCTTAACGGACTGATATTTTCAGCATTTACTCCACTGCTCAAAACACCTGCTTTTGGGGGGCGAGGTGTCCAGTTAGGGTAATGGTGTCTGTTGGTAATATGGACAAGAATAGGAAGAGGTCGAGCAGCAGTGTGATCATTCCACAAGGAGGAGCTAATGTGAGTGAAGGCTGCGACAGTCTTTGGCTGTGTTTCATTAGTAGTTCCACTTCCCCTCATTCACTTCCCCTCAGCCCCTGGCATTACGTAACAGCATACGCACAGAGGCAAATGGAATGCACCTGCCCTTGTACACATTCATCCCAAACTATCATGGATCGACCGCCAGTTGTAGGCTTCGTGCTATACTAATTGCAATATGTAGGCACTTTGTAATTAGCTGCATCCGTTTCTGATTTAGAAATTTATGTTTGTGATCTGTATCATGATTATCATAACTAGACCTGTTATTGCATTTACAGATCATGTTGCTAATAAAGTAATCACACAAGCTGAACAGTACAGCAATCCAAGTAAATATTAACTGCAATTAGTTATACGACATTTTTCAGTAAAATATAAAGCTATCAATGAGATTTTCTTAAGAAACTATCAGCTTACTAGCCAACCAGAGTTTTATGTACATTACTGCCACCTAACCATGCATGTATTTTCTTGCACCAAATGCATAACTGCAATGCATTGTGGGTGATATTCACACCTGAGCGACCATCGTTGTTGACTCGCTCCCTCAGCCCTCCGAGGGTCCATCTCACTAAGTTCACTTCAGTTTTTCAGACAAATGGAACGACGCTTATGATGGCGGCGGGGAAGTCAGTGAGGGCATGTTGAATGCCTAATGAAACGCTAAAGATATTTTTATATTCATGTGCAGCTTCTATAATGTCAGCAGCGCCATAATGTTCATTAAACAAGTTTGAAAACAGAGGGTCTGTCCTCCTCCTGCCATCATACTATGCAAATATGAAAGTGGAATTGATTTATCACAACACATCTGTGTACCTGGGTGTCATCAGCTTTCATCCACCATCTGGCATGCTTTCGGGTTACCCACACTAACTCCACCGACAATGTCACCCTCCTCTCCTTCCTCTGGCTCTCTTTGTGGGTGCTCTGTTTGTGTCCCAGGCCCGCTGGATCCACACCTGCTCATTAGGTGTCCTCAGCGAGCTCCACGCCTCTGCACGTCACCTGACTGCCCATCTAAAGCTGCTACCTGCCTGCAGAGATGTCCCCCGTCAGCTCACTAACAAGTCAGTTTATATTGATGTTTTCTAGCCTGGAACATGGATAGACTGCCTAAACTGTCGAGCATTTGGGCCATCTCTGTTACCTTACCTACCTGCCTGTGTCTTGTTTACCTGATCCACTGTCTTTGTCAACTCATATCCTGATGACTGGTGTCCTGACAGCCCTCTAATGTCTATGTAGGAGCTCATCATTAAACTGTGCTGCACACACATTAACCTTCTCATTATGACATTTGTTAAAATAGAAAGTGACTACCAGCTAGCAACAACACAGATTTCACAGCTGCCAAGTGCAACTAGTCGGTTTTGTGGTTCAGCAGTCTAGATCATGATAATTTATCCAATCTTGTTTATTCATCAGGTCCTTGACTGAATGGCTCTCATGTGTTCCTTCCATCAAAGATGAGGCTACTTTACAAAGTGTTGTTGTGTTATCGTTGGCTCCCTACACTATGATGTTTGATGTCTGTGTGTGCCTCAAAAACACTGTGGCCGCATAATTCAGTATCATATAAAGTTAAAGGTGCCCTTTCTGTTTACGTTCACTGTTTCTCAGCAAAACGCATTGTGTGTATCTTTGGTCTGATAGACATGCTAAATGCATTTCCTTTCTCATAAAATATGTTCAAAGATGATTCAGTTGTATAATTTACAGCCATGTTTACTTGCATGCAGTCTTCTTCTTCACTTCCTCTGTTGGCGCATTGCTATGCTACTTTGTGCGTTACCACCACCAACATGCAGAATAGCATTCTGCATGTTGCGGCGGGACTGTATATAGAAAAGCATGCTTGTGCGTCCTTGTGTGTGTGCACAATACAAACAAAAAGGGAACCCACCCATAAAAACATTGCTCCATAATGTTAATAGTGGTGGAAAAATCAACAGGGTATCTTAAAGTAGCCTTCTGTGGCTATAAATTATAATAAAATAACATTAGTTATGACGGAATTCCATTCAGGTGTGCCAACGCCTCTGGGATCTGGAACTGTGCATGCTGGATCACCTAAATGGAACAGAGCCATTATTATTGATTCCTACTACAAGTCAAAATGTCTGGTGTGAAAAAGGTTTATTACATAAAATTTTAATATTCTACATCACAAAAAAACATAATCATAGTAGCATTACAATGTGATGTACAGTAAAATGAAGATATATTTAAAACAACCAATATAACACCAAACACTGATACAGAGAATAAAACAGGAAACAAGCGGAATCTTAAAATGGTATGTAAAAGTAATAAACCAAATCACCATTAAAATGATAAAGAAACCATAGAGACAGCAGGAATGTGTTTTTGAAGGAATAATTTGACGTTTTGGGAAATACCCTCACTGGAGGGGCTGGAAGGCAGATGATTTTGTTACCTTGTGACAGAGCCAGGCTAGCTGTTTCCCCCTGTTTCCAATCTTTATGCTAAGCTAAGCTAACTGTCTCCTCCTGGCTGTAGCTTCGTATTGAACAGACAAATATGTGAGTGGTATCAATCTTCTCTAGTCTAATTCTCGGCAAGAAAGCGAATCAGCGTATTTCCCAAAATGCCGAGCTATTCCTTTAACTCAATTTTGCTGACTTCTCACGTTAGTCCCAATGTGTGCCACACAAATGAAATCAGCCTTTCGCTTCATGTTTTGTCAGAATCCAACTTTCATAACACATCCAGCTGTTTAGCTGCTGTTTCACAGTTTGTCCTATACTATACATGAGCAAAGAAACCAGAATATCAACCGCATTTGTTGTTTGTTCAGATGCCTATAATGCATACACTGCAAAATGAAAACACAAAGACCGATAAGATGTATCCCATATGCAACATATTTGATATCGTTGAAACCAATATTTAGCCCATGTGAAGCTCTGCTGCAATCTGTTAATGGTGATATTACTTTTGATGGAGTGATGCACTGATGTACTGGGCCCACCCTTCCTGTTCAAAGGTAGCAGGCACTGACGAGAAGAACTGACGAGACATTAGAAAAGGAAGTTCAGTTGCAGTCTGGTTCCAAGAAATTGGTTAACAGTTTGTTTACCTTTGGATGTTTGATCAAAACACGTATCAAGTGTGCAAGGGTGAAAATGACAGTGGGTGCAGAATATTACCACAATGAGTGAGTGGTAAATGTCTGAGGAGAGTTAAGGAATGATTGTTTTGTACTAATAAATATATGTGTCTTTATATTGCATTTCAGGATTTTTCCTTTAAATGAACTGAACTGCAAAACTGTAGAAATACATGCAGATGAAGAAGGTACTGTGACATTGTGAAGTGGATGTTACAACGAATAAAAGATCCCCCTCTCTTCTTGCCTCTCTCATTTATACATTCACATCCCAAACAAAAGAACATAAAAAGGACTGCTCCTGGCAATAAATCAAGCCAACCTCTTTGCTCTCGGCCTTCTGTCTCTCTCTCTCTCTCTCTCTCTCTCTCTCTCTCTCTCTCTTGTTCTCACCCTCTGCTCTCTCGCTCACCCTGAAGTGGAACAGCTGACCCACCTTGTGGTGAAATGAGGGCACTGCACCACCACGCCCAGTGATCATGCTGCTGAATGCAGGACAAGCAGCCAAATACCAGACTACATCTGTTGATTAGATAATGAAATAGTAACACCAACTGTAGAACATCCACCCACTGTTAGTGTTTACTGCCTCCTGATCTGTTAAACCCCCCCCCTTCTCTCTTTCATCCCATTTCCCTCTCATTTTCTCTATTTTCAGCCCTCTTTTTTTCTTCTCTCACTCTCGATATACATGTGGTAGCATGGACAGCATCTATTGATCGATCGATCAATAGATGGTGTCCATGCTACCAAATGTATACACACAAACACACCAAAAGGATATTTATAGTGCTCTAGCACCAGTCTGTCTGTTGCTAGGATACCAGCCAGCTCAGAATTCTCAGACATGCAGTTTAGCTTTGTTTACAAAAATGAGCATGTTCAGTATGGTCTGACTCACACACATACTAAAATGGACTCTGCTTGTCCTAAGTGGAGTATCTATTTTGATCACTTACACAGAGCTGACAGTAACCATAATGAGAGAGTCTAAAAGAGAGGAGAGAAAATGCTGACAGTATTTTTTTTTCACGGTCTGACAGTCTCTGGTTGCTACGGCAACTGTCCAGGCTTCTCAGCAGCGTCCCCTCGGTAACAGAGGAAGGTGGCACTGGGTAAACCAGAGGCTCCTCATGGGGAACAAAGCTGCCTTGTCGCCCTCTACTGGTTCAGTGAGCTTAGCAAGGAGGGCTACAGGAAGGGAGGAATTTTGTTATGAATCCCAAACTACAATAAATCTCTCATTTCACATAAAGACACAATCTTTTTCATTGATGCTAAGTCCTTGTTAGCTTTCAATGTTTTCACCACTGCTTCTCGAAAATCCCATATAGTGGGCTCTATTTAATGATCTTAATTTAATCCAAGTTATTTTAAAATCCCAGTAAATCTGTTAAAAACAGCTGTTCTATTCCCCCTGAAGTTAGTTGGTCATGAGGAATTATCATGTGTCAGTGGGGAAATGAATGTCTTAAATCTTTTAAAAGAACAAACACAGCAGAGATGCTAGTTGTTACTTTTGACCTCAGGTAGAGTGTGTATGGGCCTCTTTCTCTTAATTCAAACAAAGATGGTTGCAGGAAAAGACATATCTCCTTGCTCAATTTGTAAAACATGAACGCATATCATGGCATATAATGATGTTTCTTTCTAATATTTTCATACAAAATGTGTGAAATACAGACACAACTTGAGCAACAGGTTAAGAATCAGTTTTCCTTGCAAAAGACGGAATATTTTTTCATCCAGCTGGTTTAAGGACAGAGAGAACAATGGTTAGTGTTGAAATTAGTGTTAGTGAAAATCTGATGCTTAGCTCTGACTCTAATGTAATGATGATACATGAGAGGTACAAATTGGGGCTTTTGGGGGGGGGGGATTTCTCTGTGGAAATCAGTGCAGTCTGTGTGATGCTTCAAGCCCATTCATCCATGAGGGATGTAAAGGATTGCATTGCTGTCTGCCACAGTGTCGTTTTGGCTACTTCCACTGGAGGGCGCCAAAGCCAGAATATTCAAATTCTGCACATCGTGGCTTGAATGTATAACATCTGGTTCAGTGCACATGATACTGAGTATATGAGCAAGTGGGAGATTTTTTCCAATTATTTGAGATAGTTAATCACTATAAAATGGGAGCACTAAATACAGCTTAGTCCAGTCACGGCTCTGTGATGCCTGATGGATTCAACTGCAACACTGGGACTGAGGAAAATGTTACAATGTGCATGAAAAAAACATCAAAATATATCTGGTTTGCTGTCATTTTTCACATCATAGCTACTTGGAGCTCCATATTTGTGTGGTGTGTGTGTTTATTTTTTGCACTCATGAGGTGGGCAGACAGTCAGACAGACAAACAGAAAGGCAGACAGACAGACTGGCTGACCGTAACACTGTAACCGATATACTAAAATACTGGACCATGCGCCATTCCAAATTTGTCTTTCAGCCACGGGATCCCACCGTCTGACCAAGAATAAACCCACACACATCCAGGCGTCTCCCCTGGTCTATACTGTACTCCTGTGTGTGTGTGTGTGTGTGTGTGTGTGTTGGGTATCACAGTTAGAGATGCAGCGATGTCTGGGTGAGGAAGGAGGTTGATTCTCAGTCGCTGATGTAACCAGACTGGCAGAGTTGGGCCACAATGAGCCCACGTGCAACTCTCTTTGTGGAGCCGCCTGGTAATCCCGTCTGTTACTAATGGTCATTTAATCCAAAACAGAGTTCTTGACTCTTTGTAGCTGCTGCCTGTGGGTCCACTGAGCACCACAGACTCTGCTGAACTTTTTCTGACCCTCAACAATCCTCATAACAGACAGTTTAAGTGCCAGGAAAGATTGTTTAATTTCTCTGTTTGCTGCTTCACCAACAGTACAGGAAAGCAACGTTTTATTTATTGTTGGCAAAATGGACAATAAAAATTTCTTTGTGTGGAGAAAGAGGTTGAGAAAAAGCGATTGTATGACAACAAGAATAAGACATAGTTAAGCTGTTGTATTGACAACCTTTTTTAAATACCTTTCCCTCATCCATGATGTATTTGCTCCTTTACTGCATTAGTTTTGCTGTGAGAGCAGAAATTGTTGTGCAGACAAGTCAGATGGCAGTTTCCAGTCTTGGTTTCTCCGTCAGAGTTATAGACAGTCAAGGAACTTGCAAACATCTCGTTTCTGCACTGCAGTGTGTTTGAACATTATTAAAGAGGAGATAACACCCAGGTAGCCGCACACAGAAAGAGCAACGGATGAGAAGTCACTTTGTTCATATTCTTGCTCGCTCTCCTTTTTGTACACACATCAAGGAGACGAATCGAGAACGGCATCTTCAGTCTCCTACTCTGTATACACACACACACACACACGCACACTCACACTGATTGTCTCGAGTCAGCTGTGTGTCACTGAAGCATCATTAGCTTTTCTGTGTTCCTGTGTTATTGATGCGTTTTAAATATTTATTAGGCCACTTCCGCCGCAGCAGTATTATCTTTTAAACCAGCAAACAAAGCCAATATATTTCTGTATGTGTCCTTGAATGACAATGAGAAGGAACAACAGGGACAAATCTATGTGATACAGGACAGCTTTTCTCTTTCATTTCAGTCTGCAAAAGGTTTGACTATGTCTCAGGGAAGTTTTGAAGCAACTTACTGTACAGCAGCATTATCTTTTAAACCAGCAAACAAGGTGTATCAGTATTCTCTGATTTTGGTGCACAACAAACTCTTCATCTGGGTCTGACTGACGCTCAAACATGTATGGCTGAATCTCTCCGATGTTTCCTCTAACTCTAGCCATCTTGACGGGCACCGCTCTCTCACCATGGATGTATGTCTCTCACCCACATCCATGCTCTCACCGGCACCGGTCAGCCTAACACGCAGCGGTGGTGGGCGGGGCATTCAGAGATCCAGCATTTCCCAATGAGGGAGAAAGAGTAGATGTTCTTCCAGCCCCTTTTCAGAGTTTTTTTTTTACTTTTAATGTGGCATAAGGATAACCATGTTAAACAAACAAACCATAGCAGAGTATTTTTACATACTTTAAAACATGTCGGAAGGGGAACTTTAAACTAATTAACACCAGAAAATAAGTCAGCTATTTACTATTTAGTCATTGGAACAGCCTTATATACTGCCGATAATATCAGGTATACTTGTGCCCCCAATTTGGTGATTTTAGTGTTTGAACTTCAGTTGAGGGATTAACCTATATGCGACTATCCTTTTCTTTAAGATTTTTGAGTTGTTCCTATCAGTTTTTAGAGACAAAACTATGGCTGTAATGATTATCTTTATTGTTGATTAATCAATTAATAATTTAGTCATAAACTTAATTGGACAAATGTAAATTTTGACCTCATGGTGGCACTAAACCAAATGTCAGGATCACCAAAGTTATTACTATTCATCCTGCGGGGAACATGTACAAAATTTCATGGCAATTAATCCAATGTTTTTCGAGAGATTTCAGTCCATAATGGCAGACTGACTAGCTGACCAACATTGCCATCCATAAAGCCACATCATTAGTGTGTGTAAAAATATGAGAAAAGCTAAAAACACAACTTTTCCTAGCTTATTTAAATGTCACATTTAGATGGACTGGGTTTTCACATGATAGCAACAATATGAAGTTTGAAGTTGGTTGACAAAGTGGATTTTCACTATAACTAATGGACTGTAGATAAGGGCCCACTCAGTCACTCAGTCTCCCATTTGCCAGTGTTGGTCCAAAGCTCTCAGCCTAGAAAACATTAGCAGAGGAAATCTGACAAGTTTTCTGTGCAGTAATTCATCATTAATGTAATTTCACTGACATAGACACTGCATATCATCACATCAGTTAAGAGGTTGCCATGCATTTGCTCTTTACACTTGACTTGACAGTAAATTAGAGTATGTGTTTTAAGACATGACATCAGCTGTTTATAAGAGAAAAAGATGCAGAGCAGAGAGGACCTGCATCCACGGTGGTTTAAGAAAGTGTTTTTATGTCGTTTACAGAAATTCATCTATATATATAAACTGAGTTGCCTTAAGATTTGTGATGAGTGAAAAATGTAAATGACAGACTGTTAAACTGTTTAAGGATTATGAGCCAGGCAGCCAGAATTAGATCATATGAAATTCCACAAAACACAGAAAGTTGTCCTTCAGAGGACGGCCTGCAGCTCTACTCTAAACAAGTGAACAATGAAGATGATTTACGGCCATGATTTACATCAGCACTGTGAGGACTGCTGCTGCTCGGCATCCTATCCTCCACTTCCTGTTACTTTTAGACCACAGAGGACTCAGTAATGGTTAGATTTTAAAAAAAGTGTAAACATAATAAGTCACATTATACTTACACCAGACTATACAGACCAGGGTGAAACCTAAACTTCACTAAACCATACCTGACTAAACTAAATAAAAGTGGGCATGTGGATATCACAAATCATTTATTTATTGTGATATGATACATTTTCTGGAAAATGAACCAAGAAACTGTTTCTGGATAAAATGACTAGTCCAGAAGTATTTGTTAATCCTAACATATCAAGATACTTTAAGGTACACATTGATGCAAAAATTATACAAAAACTCAATATTACCATAAGGCAATACTGCCTATAGCTACATGTATGGCAAAATGACAGTTCACAAATTTATATCAATCATAAAGTATATATTGTCATTTTACCCAACCGTAAAACTGAACACAACTAGACTAGACTGACAATATATACAAATAAAACTCTGAATTCACTCCAAATTAAATCCAAACTAACTAAAGGTCAAATAAACCCTAAATTTAATTTAAATACTAAATTAAACGTCTGTCTAAACTTAACTACACCTCATATAAACTAAATGAAACCAAAAGATCAACTAAAGCAGCCTAAAACTAGAATTAACTCAACAAACTAAAAATGGAATCAAAACTAGATTTTTTAAAAGTAACTAAAAAAAGCTCACCTAAACATAACTTCACGCTTGACTCGACAGTAAGCATGTGAGAAGAGGCTTTAAAACAAAATGACGTGAACTAAAGTGAG